>NC_048416.1:26112085-26138778 GCF_013103735.1 Etheostoma cragini
ATTTATTATGTTATATAACATAACAAAATTAAAAAAATTCACAACAATGTATAAAAGGCTCACATTACCTTGTGTCTCACGCTGTGGCTCTGTAGGCGACATTTTTGTAAAAAGTGGCTAAAGATTGTGTCATAACCCCGCGACTTTCTGTCGCACAACAGATAAATTACCGTACAGTACAGAGGAAGCTCGCAGGCAGTTTCGACCTTCAATAGCATAGTCTAATTACTATTGTTAGCTAACATTTTAGTAAGCAATAATTAGCCTGTGCCTATGTTATTTCCTAACATATACCTATGCTTTCTGTCTGCAAGATTGGGAATGATTGAGATTTCTCTTGCACAGCTACCAGAAGACTTACAACTTTCAGACACGTTGTCCTCGTCACATCTACGTCGTCAAGCTCAGTTGAAAGCTGCACAGTAACGCTCAGCGCTCACCGGAAAAGTCCTTCTAATATCCTTCACTGGACTTTGTTGCAAGTCTGCGGCGTGGCTTTGTCTATTTCTTTAACTGTCTATGGGTAGCAATTATGTACAAAGCTTTGAATTGCACGATCATGGATTATAATCCTGATTACAGTTAAGTATATTCAAAATGAGTTACAGTTGGTCTTCGATTGAGGAAGTGGATGATTTAATTGCACTTCTGCAACTTCTTCATCAACATCTTGATTATTTTCAACCACAGTGGTCACTCAGGAAATGAAATATAATGCTTGAATATTTCTATTCGTTAACTTTTAATGACAACAAATAACGTTAGCGCCATATGATCCTCCGTGGTTAAATGCGCTTCTTTGCATCAGAGGTGAGTTGAGTGTTTCTGCCTTGGACACGGCACATTTCCCGTGAATTTCTGCGGCTCATTGTGGACTCGTGTGCCACATTTTTGGTCAGGACAGTAGCGTTTCTTTTATTGTCCTGCGTTAGGGAGACGACTGCTGAGAACTGAAAACAATGCTGGTTCTGCTGCCAAGATCTCACTTCAGACTTCAGCATAACAAACATCCATGATGAACTGAGGGAGATGGTTGCTGTTTCAATCCAAACCACAATCAGAAAACCATCAGCAGAAGAAGAAAAAAGTGTTGTTGTTTTTTTTGCACATGTAGCAATGTAGTGCATGGCTACCTCACCTCAGATTTAGATCATATCACAACAATTCAACTGCCATGACAGACACAAATACATTGTAAATAGAAACTTGTAGTTCCCTAGCACATGTGCAAGGCTTTATTCAAGCTGTTTCCTCGCTCAGACAAGTTTAACTTAGTCAGGAATCCTTTTTCTTTTCTTTAGTGTTTGCTTTTTGCATTACAAGTCAGTTAGAAGGACATTGTTAATACTTTAGATTTGAATGCTGCTGCATGAGTGATGAACACAGAGCTGTATGGCTGTTGAGTCTTGCATTACGCCTTGTTTTTGTGTTATATGTGTTTATCCATCTGGCTACGAGGAGAATTTCCCCGCAGGGACAATAAAGATGAATTGAAATTGAGAGGATCAGAGCGTAAAGCAAGCAGCAGCAGCAGCAGCGAGCAGGGACTCAGCTTCTTCTTAAATGTACCCAGTGGAGTTTTGACAACTTTGTTTCTCACCAAAGCACACAGTGTATATCCTTCAGGTTGAACAAGAACTAAACACAGCTGAATTAGCAAGACTTTTGTGCATTTCTGTTACATCTACAGCAGTCAGATGCACTGTGTTCACTCAGAAGGAATCACTGCACATGGGGAGACACTTTTAACACACATATAAAACCAAAGCCTATTGGGTGATAACACGGTGTAGGCAGCACTGATTGTTTTGGTTGTTCTCTCTACTGACAGCACTGTAAACTTACAATTTACTTTTTTTAACGATTTGTAAAATTTTTACAAACAGAACAACGTTTTGGAATCAACCGGAATTCCCCTTTAAACCCAGTGTGTCCCGGAGAAAACTAGTAAATTGGCAGCTGAAACTGTGATACAGTTTATGTTTGCTGCTGTTAGTTTCATTCCTAAAGACTTTGGTGATCCTCTGAATGTTCTTCTAATGGAATCATGAGGCTGACATTAGAGTGAAATGTCTTGACAACTTGAGGGATTTACATCCAACCACAGGTACAGACATTTGTGTAGGCCACAAGATGAATTTGAAATAATTTTTGTGATTATCTGACTTTACATTTAACGCCGTCCTCAGGTTATTTTGCATCCTTTTCCAGTACTTTTGGTTAATGATGAAATGCCAGCATGACTCTGGGGTCCTTTAGGGGACATTTTTTAGGCAGAAAGCAAGACGGAGCAGTAACCCCCCACTAATAAGGGAGAAAATTGAGTTGCATTTTAAACTAGGCTTACAATAACATGCAGGGCGGTCTAAAGCCTTTACACATGGTTGTTATGGTGCATACAACACTAAGCTATTAAAACAATTGACATATTCATATATTTCTGCATCATGTTGTAATCTTTAACATATATGTCAATGTCAAATGTATTTATGTAGCACATTGAAACAACTGCGGTTGACCAATATGCTGAACAAGACAGAATATCAAATTCAAAAGTGATTACGCAAAATAGATCATAACAAATAAAAAAATGAAACAACAACATACAGAAGACATTTGATGCCCAGACTCAGCTAGGACCAAAGGCCAGAGTAAAAAGGTGTTGTTTTAGCAGGGACTTAAAAGTATATATGGTCTGCGACTCTCAAATTTATAATAAAAGGCTATTCCAGAGGATGGAACCACCCTCCGCAAAAGCTCAATCCCCTCTACTTTTTAGGCTAGCTTTTGGGACATCCGAACGCAAGTGGTTGGTTGACATCAATGTTGTGAACTGTGATGTAAAAGTTCAGCCAGATACGAAGAGGCCAAACCATTTCAAGCTGTGAAGACAAGTAATAAGATCTTAAAGTAGATCCTGAAATGTACATTTGCCACAGTGCTTCACTGTATTTAAAGAAATAGGCTGATTTATATTTGCTTATGAGAGTGCATTCCATTTGTACTCAGAATTCAGATTTTCTAAGGTCGTAGTCGCACAATGTTGGACAATGTGTTACGCTGTTTGTCTGCACAAAAACAACATAATGCGTTGTTATAAACTAGAGCCCGACTGTTAAAGGATTTTAAAGGCCGATGCCAATACAAATATTTGGTTATTTAAAAATCCGTTATTTTACCATATGATATAAATATTCCCTAACATGAATTACTTGTAGTTATTTATGGGTTCTCACTAAAATAATAATATAATATTTTTTTTATTGTCACAACAGGGCAGAAGAATATCAAAATACATTAAAGTTCTGATAAACAAAATGTATAAAAATACAAACTTAAGATATGAAACTTAAAGTCCTTTGAACCTAAACAGAGCGTCCTCTGGTGGACAAACTATGCAACGCCAACACCGTCCGTTTTTATTTTTTCATACCTTTTGTTAAATATTCATTAATCAGAGTCATTTATTTGTTATTATAAATTATTCTAATGAATTACTGTATTAAATAAAGAAAAAAGTCTCATGACAGTGCCATCAGCTTCAGCTGTACTTTAACATTTCAGAATTGTCCTCTAAGCACTGCTGCGCCTTGGCCGTCGACTTATCCATTAAAGTTTAATATGCACTCAGATCCAAGTAAAGCTGTATTTTGTGTGCTTGCTGTTAGCTCAGTGTTTACATTGTGGACTTACCTGATGGTAAGGAATCCCACAAGGGGTCAGAAAGATGAACTTGAAGGTGAAAAGATAAACCAACGAACAAGGTTTGGAAATGAGTTTCAACAATATTCTGCTGCACAAAATCACTTTTACTTTTCAGACTTTTCTCTGATGTTAGCTTTTTTTGTGAAATACTGCACGGTTTCACCCCTTCAGGCCTCCGAAAGTTGTTTACCATGAAGGTGTCTCAAGCAAAAAAAAACGCTGTAGAAACATTTAAAGCTTTAGAGTGTAACTATTTTATAATAATGAACTCCGTTCCGCAGAAATCTAACTGAAGATAATTACCTCTTCTGAAGAGTCCATGTTTTTTTTTTACTCTCCGTGTCCTCCTTGGCTACTAGCAACTGCGTTGGGGATGGGTGGTGCGCAATCACTGAAGGCTTGTATCATGTGGACGAGCCGGCAGTTTTGTTGTCATTGCTTAGAATTTCTCCTGGGGGAGACAGAAACTACCCACTGTGGCTTTAGTTACAAAAGTGATTATGGTGGACACAAAATAATCTAACCTGCCACTTTTTGGTCATTCAATGACCTCTTTGAAAACTGGCTCAGCCTAAAGTCAAAGTGAGATCAAATGCAAAGATTTTCTAGTTGAAAACTGAGATATGTGAATGAGAAACAAATGTGCAGTCTAAAGAAAAAGTCCACCTCTTTCAGAAGAGCCAAGACAGAGCTTCACATTTTCTCTTTTTCCAGGCCGGGTACAACAAGCCAAACTAATGTCTTCTCTCAGTGACAGCATATTATGAAATACAGGAACAGCTGCTCTACACTGTATATAATTACCACATATTTCTCTGCAGTTGTGATGTTTATAAAATCAGTGTTTTTGCGTGCTGGTGCGAGAGTGTGAATGTGTGTAAAGCACGTACACAAACTCCCTCACTGACACACACGCACAGGTGGATGCATACACAGCTCCCATGCTGTATACAAAAACAGCTGTAACTGCTCCTTTTGACCCTTTGGTGGCTTCTCATGTGCACATGTGCAGGCTGTAGCCTTGAATGGTTATTAGTTATGATGCCTGTAGGAAATGGCAAAGGCTAAATGTCACAATCCGCAGCGTAGATAATCTGTTTCCTAAATTTAAAATTGGCTGTGCCGGGTGGTTTGGGAGTTGGCAGCATTTTGATGGAGCTGTGCCCGTTATTATACTACAGAACCAGATTGAACGAATCTGCCCCACCAAAGTGGAATTCCTGGAGTAAAAAACAACACCGCAACTTCTGAAAGGACAGCTCCATAAAACCATTGATACAATAAGGGCTTCTCATTGTCACATGACAGCAATTTAGCGTGCAATCCCATAACAGATGCCCGGTTTTGCTAACACCTGGTGGAATGTTGTAGTTGAATAGTTTGCAATAGCCTCCACTTTGCCCGTCTTTTACCCTCCTGACAGCCTCCCGTGTATTTTCTGTGGGAAAGAAAAGTCACATACAATGTATTGGCACTTTTTAGGTATGGAGGAATGCGTGCACACTTGGCAGCTAATAAAAGCACATTAATTTTCACAAGAAAAAAGAAAAAAAAACGCTCATTGCCTCATTGTCCCTTCTTTGCTCATTGGCTACTTCAGTCGCCTGATTCCCTTTGGATTTTCCCATGCCCTGCTATCTTTTCTCAAGTCTTAATCTTTTCATTCTGTCAGGCCCGCTCTCGGCAGCCTCTGCGCTATTTCCAAAGGTCTGGGCTTCATGCTAATTGTCTCTCAAAGGCATGGTTACCTCCCACCTACATAATGCACCTTGTTTCCTCCGCTTAGTCTGGGCTGCACCATTTTGACTCATTCAAATTCAGGAGGGAGAAGGACTGTAACAGCAATGCCTGAGGCTGCGGCCATGCAAAGCAACTACCTAAAAAGAAGGGGGGAAAAAAATGATTTGCCTCCCTGTTTATGGTGGAACATTTCTGTGGGTGGGCTGACCAGTGAGACATTTTGAAGGATGAGTTGCATGCGATCGCTGTTGTGTTAGACAAGACGTCATTTCTCCGCTACAAGTTCTCCACGCCAACATTTATCATACAGTTCATCATGTCACGCAGCGCCGCTACCGAATCATACACGTTATTTTTTGAATTAGCTTCACTTTCAATTCAAGTGCTTCTTCAACGGCTGCCAACAGTTTGATCTATAGTTTTCTATAGCCAGATGCAGTAAAAAGGCAAAAGGGAGGTAAAGGTTGTGAAATCATAGTTGACATGAATGCCGAGCCCCTCTCGCAGGTTAAACGGGAGAGCAGTAGTGAAAGGGACACAGGAATTGTGCTAATTGTGTCCACGTAGACCCTAAATTGCACAAATTGTTTTTCTTTTGCTGGAGAGATCTCAACCACTCAGGACTAAGACGACAGCCATGCACCATTAACATCTATTCAAGTGTATACGCTTTGATCTTCCCTGAGAGAGGGAGCACTCGGGGAACACAGGGGGAGAAAAATAAGGAGAAAAAAACATCATCAACAATTCAAATGCGCCCAATTATTAGACCGTAAATAAAAGGCCTAATTAGCATAAATTGCTTCCACATTGTTGCTATTTTTACATCATTTCTTCTTCGCATTTTGTGGACTTTTTTGTGCATTGTGTGTTCAGGCTTCTGCATTAGAGTGCTTGAGGGATGATGATGATGATGATGATGATGGCGATGCTTAATTTCATAGTGAAATTGCTGCGCTAATTAAAACTGCTGGACAAACATTTGCTTTGTGCACAGAATCCACATGTGTTTTTGTTTAGAAACAAAAAAAAACACTTTTTCATGTTACCTCAGAAACGAGCTGCTCCTGATGTCATCACAGTAACATTTTTGATCCATGTCACAAAGCTGTCAACACAGCCTCTGTGACATTTCAAACTCAAGCCTTCAGTTCGCCGACGTCAGCGACGTCAGCATTTATTTAGCCCTGTTTGGTTTTGGACTTTTAGTTGCCAATCCAATTAAACTCAATTGATTTAGCTTTGTCACAAAATTAGGAACAGAGCGAGGGAAAGCACTGAAACGCAGCAGACACAATTAGTTTCATACGTCGGCCTGAAGGTTGTTTTCTTTGTTTTCCGCTCGTCCTCTGCGATGGCGCTCAAAAGAGCCAGCCTGTCAGCTCCGTCTGGTTTGGGTTATGAAGTCACTTTTGAATACAGAAACAAGACGGCGAGGATCAGGTTGGATCGCGGTTCTTTTCCCAGCGTCTACTGAAACATTGCATTTGATCAGACAAAACCGGGATCTCCAGAAATGGAAACAGCATCTCACCACTCCTTTCTATCAACCCTTAATAGACATTTAGACTGGATATATGTGTCTGTATGTCTGGGAATTTAGTGCACTGGCTGCTGGGAATTTAACCTGCACTGATTGATTATGAGTTCCATCACTCTGACCAGTAGACCATGATTATAATGAGGTTTAAAGATGGCATTCCCACGCAACATAACAAATTGTTCCTTCTACCGCCTCAGGGTTAAAAACCTCAACACCCGGTGACTCTCCACTGTCTTCTCCCACACACTTTCAACACGTCGGGCTCGAGGTTGGGTCTGCCATTTGACTTTACGTAATCTTTTATTCTCTGGGGGTTTTAAGTTTAGTTTTCCTGACACACTTCAATTCATCTATTTCCAATTTGTTATTTATATTCCCAATTGCCCGTTCAAGGCGCAGAAGGTTACGATAATAAACCATCACTTTTTCAAGTCTGAATGTTTTCCCTGGTCACTTGTTGATGTCATTTGGCCATTAAAATGCTGAATCAATTGATTTCCATTCAAGTTGAGGAGGGTGAGCCCATTGGTTTCCAATAAGTTTCCTTGTAATTTAGTGCAATGAGTTGTTTTGGGTGGTGTAGGTTTTCTTGAACTTTCTTGTTTTTCATCTAGGGATCAATTTGACTCAGAACTTTTGACAAAAAAGTACGCAATCGTTTCCCAACCCTTAACCAATGACGACATTATTAGGGAGCCCTTTTTCTTCATTGTGTGTGATGGGAAAAAAAGAAGATGGCTGAGGGCTTGTCTGTGTCTGCTTCCCGACGCTGAGTCAGTGCGAGTGAGAGTTTGTATGCAGGTCAACTGTGTCTGCGTCTAGGACTCTCAATCCAGACCACCTCTCCATGTTGATCAATCAAAGAAAGCCAAACATTGCTCTCCCTTCTCATCAGCCACCATGAAATCATGCATGAAGGGGGAAGGATTCTCGGCTCTCGACAGATGCTGAGGTTTAGCCTGCTTTTCAAAAGCTCCTATCATGGCTGACCCGCCTCTGAACCTCTCTGCTCTGTCTCACAGTCCCTGCCAATGTAAGCAGATGCCTCTTCGTGGGTTCGCTTTCATTCTCTTATTGATGCATGGGATGATACTGCTATCCTGCATGCAATACTTCAACAGAGGGAAGAGTCAATAACTTATGGAATTCATGCTAAACAAGCACTCCTTTTCCCTCTTGGTGTACCACCCAGGTTTTCTTCGGATACACTCACCTCTGCAGAGCATCGACTCCGAGCCCACACAGTTTGTCTCAACAGCTTTAGCTCAATTACTGCAGGTCCTGCTGGATTGAGCCCTTTATATCTCCAGCTGGGAAAGCTCACTCCTCTAAACTCCTAGAGCGGGAAAGCTTTTCGAACCAGCTATAAAATGACATACAGAATGAAAACCTCCCTCCCTGCCTCTCTCTCTCTCTCTCTCTCTCTCTCTCTCCTTCTCTCTTTCTCTCTTTCTCTCCGTGGCTCCATAATACAGTTTTACAGTTTGAAAGAAGGTATCAGTCTCCTGTAAGTCCTGCAACTGGATACTTTTCATCCGCAGAAGTTCAGCAAACTGTAAATCAAAAGTTGTACTTCAGGAGTAATGTTATGATCAAAGGACACGGCCACAGTTTGAGAGTCCGCCACATGAGTTGTAAACACAATCAGGAGGCAGTATGTGATACTGGGCTGTAATCAGAGTTTAACATGTGAAGTATTTGATGAACTCTGAAATGTTTTCTTACAAACCTGCTGTCCAACATCTCACATCAGGCTCTGTCGGCAGGTCAGGGAGCTGTAGGCACAGTATATATGCAACCTATAGATAGACTATATACACTATATTATCCTACGTCATCAATAGTATTTGGAAGTATGTGGTGGTCATGTGTATAGAAAATGTGTCCTGCAGTAGTAATAGAAAAAAGGCTGCATTTTATTTAGAAATAATGCTGTTTCTACCTTTGTAGTTTTAATGTTCCATTATAATGTGGCAGTGCCTTACTTGTTAGTGAAACTCTGGCTTGTTTATGGGCAGTTAAACCATGTGTTACATCTGCTTACAGTAGCAACATACTGCAGCTGTACCTAACCTTTCAGCCATTCAAAAACTTCCTCACTGAAAAGGTTAAGTAAGCTTACAGGTTTGACTTCTGACAGTCCCAACAGAGGAAGGTGTGCTACAACAATGGAAATAAATCAAAACATTTTGAAAATTGAAAATTGCATAATGGCCTATTGGACTGAATAAGGCAAATGCCTGTACATGTGTGCAGAGCTAAAAACAATTTCCAGCTGCAGTTCCTATGATGGGCAGTTATTAAGTTCTAAAAACAAGACGCAGCAAATTGTTTCTTTAACAGCAGCTGAACATGTGTCCGGTGATTGATTTTAAATTACGTGCACAAATATGCAGCCATAGTAATAGTATAATTATATCCTACTGTACAAAATGTAAGTGCTCTGAGAGTGGAAAGTGCGAGGCGGCATCTGAGAGTTGAGCAGGTCAGCTTAAAAGGCTTTGCCTGAATATTTCAAGGCGATTAAATTCAGTGGTGAGAGTCTTGTGAAGACCCTCCAAACTCTGCACCTGGTTCGTATTCCTGGTTCGCACACTGCATCTTCCTCTTATTTGATTTCAGCTCTTTGAGATATAATATAGAGGCTGATACTTAAAGACTTTGGGGATGGCGAGGTGAGGTGGAGGGAAGGCCTTCTGAGCCATTTGGAAAATAGATTTATTGGGATTTGGCAGCAGGGTGTGGACTGTCAAAAGAGTTCTGAATGAGACAGATAGCCTCTATATAGCAACAATTATGGGCTCTATTAATGCTTTTTTTGTATCCACCACTTGAACAAGTCAATTTTTGGATGCTGTTCAGGTATTTTTATGAGATGCTTCAAAGGACTCACATGGTTCTTGTCTTTGCTGAACAGTGTTAGCAAACACATTATCTGATCAGATGGGTGCCTTAGATACAGAAACCCTGGATTTCCATTTGTCCCACAGTCGGGATGGTCTACATTTAGGTTTTATATGACTTAGCAAACGGAGGTGGCCCCGAAGTTATTAGATAGCAGTAAATTCTTGCACGTTGTGCCATCATCTTAAATAAGGACATACATTATATGGATCTTGATAGGTTCACTGGTGCTCCAAAATCCTCTCTGGCTATATGAATGGATAGCTACTTCTGCTGGCAAAAACAAAATAATTCATCAGAGACATGAAAATATTCAGGTAATCAAAGTATGAGACAGTAGATGCCATTGTCAGCACTACTGCAGAACAAGAAGCTGAATAGACAATTTCTTTTGCAAGCCATAATCTTCATTGATCCAACAAGGATTTTGTTCAGCATGCACAAGCTTTATTCACCAAGACGTCTGACTCCATCTATTTCCAACCTAGACCCTGTTTCATCGCTTTCCATCAAACCAGCTTTGGTAAACGTTACTCTCTATAAAAGGAGGGAATAACAGTGGATACAAAATCCTTCAATACACTTCCTATCACATCACAGCAAAAACTAACAGGCATGCTGTCTCTTGGTGGGTAAAGTTAGGGACACAAAAAGCACTCATGTGTGGAAACCCCGGTACAGTCAGCAAAAGGGACAGGCTCTGTCTGTCCACAGCAGCCATTCCGTGTCTCTCAAGTTGTCTTCTAACAACTCTGAAGCAGACCAAAATATAATTGTAATAGATGTTTGTAAGTGTCCTTGGCCAAGACACTGAACTGTGCCATTGGTGTGTAAATGTGTGTTTATCTGATGAGCAGGTGACACCTTGTATTGCAGCCTCAACCACAGTGTATGAATGTGTGTGAATGGTGAATGGTTTCTCTTAAATGCAAAAGCGCTTTGAATATTCGTTAAAACTATAAAAGTGCTGTATAAATAGAGTCCCTTTACAAAAGTAATTTGACACCCTGAGATGAACTTTAATATGATGTAGTAAGCTACAGTCTATCATCCATTGACATCAGACATAGAAACCATAATGAACTTCTACCTTCAGTTTGTTTTTTTAGGAAGTGAATTTTCCACTATTAACATAACTTTTTCATTTTTTTTAATAAAAAGTCCTGTACAGTCAGCTACTGACATGATATGCTGACGTATACACAATCAGCATGGGTAAAAAGAACAAAAGCCTAAATTTGTATTTTCTTAATAAGATATGATATTTAGATATAGTTTGTGTTATTCTGTTTTTAAAAAAAAACTAAATGTTTAGTATTTGTCAACAGGATTATTTAAAAGGCTACTGGCCCTACTTGGTTGAAGGGTGTACCATTGGCCAAGGAAGAACCCATTCAGTAGTGGTGTGGATCCGAATCACTGAGGAATATACACACATATTTTGTGTTTTTGTTTTGTATTTTGTACATTGTGATATAGGGCAATTTGGCAATAGTGGAGATCTGCTCTGTGTCCTTCCATTTTATTATTGTATTCATTATTATCTAAACATTTAAAAAAAGTGCTTACATTTAGCTTTCCTCTGTCCCTGTCAGCTCACTGTTTTTCTACTTTTCTTAAAAGCAATGGACTGAAAATGTCAGTCAGAAAACTTGAGTTGGCTGCTCCACCCACACATGACAGACTGCAACGTAAATCCAACGCACCTTTTCCCAGTAAGGATTATTTTGAAACAGCCCCGAAAGTGAATTGAGTCGTGATATCGCGGGAATACTGCTGTGCTTACGGTAAATTCAAACAGTCGTGCCCTATGTTATGGTTTTGGCCTGCTGTCAAGCTAAACTGCTCATTTACTAACTGAATATATTAAGGTAGCCAAGTTACTTCTGCTATGTAGCATGCAATAGCTAGCCAACAGTGTGGACATGTAACATAAGCTTGAGGTCACTTTGTGGAGGAATTTAGGCCTACAGTTTTTAACGTTACTAGTAGGCTATCGCCTGTTATCTTCAAACACACCAGAAGACAAGAAGAGTTTCAGGGGCGGCCATGTTGTCTATTGCTTCCCTTCACCAAGGTAAGTTAACTTAACGTTAGCTATTTAATGCCAACAGGCGTGTTAGCATGACTTTGTTCAAACTGGTGGTGTTTGTGTGCTTGGCTGGCTGTAGGCCTACTAATAAGGCTGCTGAAGCTTAATTAGTCTCTATTAAACGGGCTTGTTGGCTGTTCGTTTTTGCTCCTATGCTATGTCCTCTAACCTTACCAGTGTGCATCATTGGCATTGATATATTCACTGTGGGCTGTGTTTTGTCTTGATGTGGTTGAGCTCATTTCCTCATGCTTGTTACTTGGGACCTGCTTTGACATACATTTATCATATTGATTAGTGATGGTGAACTATAATAGGCCTACTCATGTTTAAATGTTGCTTGTGTTAAGGGTTGACTTAGTTATTTAGACCATTAAGTTGTTTTTGTGCATTTCTACTAGCTAAATACATAGGCCTCTGGTAGAGTTAATTTTATAAAGTGTTTTTTATCATTTGCCAATTTGCATAAATATTGGCTTTTTAGGAAGCAACATAGCTATTGACATACTAGCTAACGATTTTCTCCACACAACTCTCTTTCAATAAAGTATTAGAGACCTATGTCTATGTGCCACTTTGCTTAACTGTCAATATTGCATCATAGCTGTTCTGCATGCTATGGTGCTGCACTCATTGTTAGTTTGTTTTATCAATGTACTGGTGGTCTTCTGCTGTTTGTCAATGCTAAACATCATTTTTATAAAAGATATGTATCTGCTCCAAACCTTGACCTTTTTGTAAGTTTAATATTCTTAAGATTATACTGTAATTGTTGGATGTGCTCTGTTGAGGGCTGACCACTTGGCAGTTGAACTCTCACATTCTAGTGCTGTATGCTCTTTGTGGTCTGGGATGCCTACCAGGAGAATGGTCATGCTGTGGTTGGTGCTGCCATCACACAGTGGATTGTACATAATGGTTGGCGTCCCACTCTGTGGGTTTTGGAGAGAGAAGTTTATTCTAATGTTCCCAAATCTCTGCTGTACTGAGCTTGTTACACTTGGGATGGAAAAAAATAACCGTAAATGTATCTGTTCACGTACTGTAATTTTTGTATTGTAGCTACCTTACTTGACTGACTGGAATAACTGAAAGCTTTGCTTTGTTTGACTCCTTGAACAAAACTTTTTTTTTTTTTTATTAATTTAATTTTTTCTAGTAATGTTTTTTTCCAACACTGACTTTAAGTATTCCTTGAATTATTGTTTGCATTTGTTTAAGTGGACTCTGGGGATTTTTAATTGAGAGAAACTAAATTACCGTCCATACTTGGCAAACCTGCTTTCTGCTGCTTTATCATACCATAGTTAAGATGTTAAGCTGCATTATAAAGTCGCATTGCTGTTCCTGAAATGTATCTGGATGACACTACAGAGGTTGTTGTAAAGCTCAGCTAATTACTCTAATAGTCGATTGCTTGAGAATGTATTTGCAAATGTATTAATCATTTTACAAGTATCTCAAGCAAAAGTGCAAAACCTTCACCGTTTTCAGCTTGTGAAATGTGGGGATCTGGTGCTTTTCTTATATGACCTGAAGATCTTTAGGTTTTGGACTAATGGTCTGACAAAACAAGTAATGTGACTGCCACCCTGTCCATCTATCGCAGGAACGTATGTTCGCATATCTCTCAAACAGTAAGTCCGATGGATTTCAAACTTGACAGGTGCCTTGCTATGGACACTAGTAAGTGCAGTGCCAAGTTGGACGTTGTTTGGATTAGTAATGCAAAATATATCGTTAAATACACCGTTAAAAGAGCCTCTGGCCACTCCCCCTCTCACACTGCACACTGAGTGAGCACAGAGACAGAGAGGGTCGAAGGAAGCATCATTATCAATTAATGAATTTACAAGTTGTTTAAGCTATTAATTGTTTGGTCAATAACATTTTGCAAAATGTGAAACTTGTCCATCACAACTTCCTGAAGTCCATTAAGATCGTATGAGACTTACAAGAAACAAATCCTCACAACTGAGAAGCTACTACCATGGAGGCCAAATGTTTGGCATTTTTGCTTTAATAATGACAACAATTAGGCCACTAAAATAGTTGCAAATTATTTGTCTGTTGCAAACTAATGCTGCAAACTGAACTGTTTTGAGCTGTACTTTCCTCGCCTCTTGAATTAGGAGTTAATCGTCGAGCGACACCAACCCCCCCCCCCCCCCCCCCCCCCCCCCCCCCCCCCCGGTCATCTCAGCCGCCGTGGCTCATCACTCTGCACTGTGTATCAGCTGTCTGAAAAGGTAATTAGATCATCTCCAAAAACACATTTCTCAAGTTAAGAGGCCCTCAACCTTCCACTTCGAGATGAAGGACAAGGACAATTAGGTGGACCACAACCGTGATCCGCAGAGATGTGGTCAAGTAATTGAGGATGCTTTGGCTGCCCCTGAAATGTTTTACAGTGTCCTGATGGTTTCCCCCAACTCCAGGACCTTGGCGGCCGAGACAAAAAGGAGTCTGTGATGCCATTTGCTCAGATGGGTTAAACGTGAATGAACCTGAAAAGGAGCAAAGCCTGGAGTCTAAATCTGTAATCTGCACTCATTGATGAGGTGCAGCAGTGAAATGCTTCCTCCATAGTGTGTCCGACAGCGCTGCTTGTTTGTAAAATCCAGAGCCAAGAATTTCTTCCCAATTAAAAAAACTTTCCAATTCCAGATTATAGTCTCAAATTCCTTTGGGGATCCAGAACATTTCCTGGTCTAAGGACTTCTGGCCACTGGGATGATTTTAAGTAATTCAGCATCAGTTTTTAATTTTTCTATTTGTATCAAACTTGAGAAAACACGTTGTTAGCTGTGTTAATCTGGTTAGTGGGAGATGGCACTCTACCAAGAGAGCTCAGTGTGTTGGTCTGTATGTGTGTGATTTCTCTACATCTGTGTGGAGTTTCAGGCTGGATAAGAGAGGCAGGACATTAGAGAGCAGCCAAGAGGGCCTGGGTTTTCCTGGCACACAATAGCAGGAAGTGCTGCCACACTATAAATGGAAGCTGGAATAGTGGCAAAACTCAGTCAGCAAGGTCTTTCTGCCACCAGCCAATAGGCTTTATGTGCTCACTTTACTCTTTTTTTATCTCCACCTTCTAAACTGTGATAAAGAAACTAGCTAGAAAAGAGTACCAGGAAAGTTGTACATTCAGGCCAGGCAGAGTCATTATCTAACCCATGGCTTTTGAAAATCTAGACTGCTAGTTTTAGATTGAACCTGCCAAATCTTTTAATCTGTGCCCACATTCTGTATAATTTCTGATGTGAACTTTGAAAAAGGTTTTGGGGATTCATTGTTTCCTCCAGAATTTAGGTAGCTCTCTACTTAGCTGTCGGCTGGGACAACTAGCCAAAGTAGTAGAAATCTGAAGTGTATATCAGATCCCTCCTCTCTGAAGAATTTACTTTTTAATGGTAGCAAACATTGTTGGACATCAGCAACCACTCAAAAAAAAAAGGACTCTATTCAGGTTTGATTTACAGAAAAGGCACAATTTTTTTTCTGAAATACATGAAGTACAGCAACCTAGTTCAGGCAAGTACGTTCCGATGCTATACTGACTTTGACAATATTGAAATTAACTACTATTGCCAGACCCAGAAAAGGACCTGGTTGTGGGCTGTGAGTCTACGTCCCTCTAGTAGGGACGTTACCGTTGTTACCGTTGGGGCTTCTTTTTGGGACACATGACAAGGTTAGAGCCTGGAAGCCAAACACCAATGCTCTAATCATTCCACATTCACATAATATTTTTTTCTCAAAATGTTTTGCATTTACTCTCCAACAGCTCACGGAATCCTCGGCACACCAGATCTTTAGAAGTTGTAGAAAGTGCTCCTGGTTTTAAAAAATCAAAATGATCTCTTTTCAAGACTTTCAAATTTGTAAACATATTACAACTGGATACAAACGTTATTAATGTTATTTCAGTAATAGAAACGCAACAAATGTCCGTAAAAGACTCAACAGCCCCAAAACCGAGTGCTGGCTTGAAGAGACACTAAAAGAAATATGCAGCATTATTTCATTCAGATCTGCAGATAAGTTCAGTCTCAACAAAACTTTTATGATCTCTGAGGGAACTCTGGGTCACTGCAAAGATTAGACTAGAAGTAAGGAAATCAAAAAATGCAACACGGCAAAGACAGTGCAGATGCAAAGCTACAGACGAAACTCCAAAGTTAGTCTACAGGTTTCTTTTATTTACTTTGCTGAGTCTCTTTTCTTATGCATGTCAGCATTTCTGTTTTACAGTTTAATGTCCATCACTTCTGGAAAATGCATCACATCCCTCACCTTGGAGAAGCCCTCCCTGTCTTATGCTGTGTGGTACCTTCCCTGGAGTCCATGAAAAACTTCACAACCTCCCCCGAAATGTCAAGGGTAACCTTAGTGAGAAGAGCAGGCTGGAGGCCAGAAGGGAGGGAGAGAGGGAACCTAGCAAAAACATTTTGACTCCTAAGATCTGTTCGAAGAGGTTCAGTCATCAGCTTGAGAAACCAGTACAGGTTCACTCTCACTTATGTGCCCCAAAACTGTCTCTACTTTTAGATTTGAGTCAAATATGCGGCAGGAATGTGGTTTGCAATTTAGATAACCATATGTGGTATCAACTTGAAAATAAAACATTGAACACATACTGTACCAGCAGCATGGTGGCCCAATGGTTAGCACTGTGGCCTTCTGGGTTTGAGTCCATATTGTTCTGGACCTTTCTGTGTGTAGTTTGTATGTTCTCCCCATGTTTGCGTGGGCACCCGAGTGCGATTGCCGTGTTCTTACCTGCCCAAACGAACCGGGACAAATTAACTCTAGTTCGATTCAACCAAACTAAAGGCTGTCGGTGTGGAAACGTCCTAAAACTCCATCATCCAGATTAACCTCCCGCCCTCAGCGATAACGGAGCGTTCACAGCACAATCTCTGGCTCCACACTCGGACATGTTTTCGATACTGAGCTCAATGATTCTTTCACATTCCTCAATGATGGCTCCGCTTCAGTCTTTGCCTCAATAAATCATAGTTACTTCCTTGACTTCACGCATTTTAAAATTCACTTCTCTCACTTTAGAAGTCAAATACCACCAATTTGTGATACTAAATTATCGTAGCTTGCTAGAAGAGTTTCACAATGTGAAAGTGCTGCTTGTTGCATTCCCCTGCTGCAGAAGCCTATTTTGTAAAATTGCTGTATGACAACCAAGTAATTCTGCATTAAGACATAATCCTTGAGTCAGTTTTTCTCACTTCAGATGAGAAAGTGATACTTGGCTAGATCTCCAGGGAATCTGTCTAGTATCATGCAGTAAAAACGGCTTCACCTGCTGTGCAGAAGTGAATTAAGATGTTGACATGGCAGATAAGAGCAAAAGTAAACAGAAGGACACATGGCAGCATTCTTCTGCGCCCTGTATCCTTTACATTAGGGTGGATATTCAAGCATCCATACATGGAATGTGTACTGCTGCTTTTCCAGAAAAATCAACTGAAGCTTTTGTGGTTTTTCTTTTCTGAATTTAAAGTTGGTTCTTTAAATATACAAAGACCTCCAGGGCGTTTGAATCCCCTAAGATATCAATGTAAGTTAAAAAAAAAAAAAAAAAACTTTTCAAATACTACTTTTTGGCCGTAAATCTGGCATGTATCTACTGACCAGGGAGATTTCTTCTTTAAACTAAAAGTTCTGGCAAGTTTCTGGCTATAGAAAATCTCACCAGTAGCTTAGAGTTGAGCCAAGGGCGGGTGTGGGTTAGTGGGTCAGCCTGCCAAGCAGCAGCCCAGCTGGCACGTCAGCCTGCTTTGAGATAATAGGCTAGTTCGAGATGAGCCATGTCTGCGCAGAATTGGTCATCGGCGATCACAGCCCAATGCATGGCGGTTAGATTTGTGTCCGACTCTATTCCATCTTGCTCTGACGTCATGCATACGTTGGCATCGATAACCTCACAAGATCAAGGCGGCCGCAGGCACCGCAGTTGCTTTTCACCAACCCAGGCATGATGAGAAATGCCGGCCTGTTAGCTGATCTAACAGCTGATAGGTTCAGAATCGACTCAACAGGATGTAGTTTTTGAATTGGAAGCATTTTAATTGCTATTTGTCTGATTTAAAGGCTTATTCTGCCAAGAATACCTGTTGTGTGGCTGATTTTAGTTAAATTTAGAAGTTAGAGAGACTAAATGTGTTCAGATTACAGATCATCTACTGTCGTTAATTAACATCGGCACCAGATCGCAGGTAGAGCATTTTGACAGCCACTGTCTTTATAAAAAAGCTGAAGACTGTGTACAAGCTGATATATGGGTACGCATATATGCATCGGCCGATGCGTACGCCGATACGTGTAGTGATAGACCAGTTTTTATTGGCTGGCCGAACAATATGAGCCTACCACTATAAAGAAAACAACAGCACGTCACACAAAGGGACCATTGAAGTGACACTGCCACATTTAATTAATTTTCCCACTAACCAGCACCTCATCCACCTACCCCCTCTTAGCACCTGAGAACAACACATGTTGATGCTATTAAAACAAGCTGATTGGATCTCAACACAGAGCGTGACATTCCCAATAGTAATGTTGCTAATATAGTTTGAGGAATCTTGGACTGAAGATGGAATGATAATCATTATGCCTGCTGTGATTCGGTCAGAGTAAACATTAGCTTAGCCAGTGGATATTTCTGGCCGTGAGCACCTGTTTGCATGTCACAGGCTAATTCATAACTCCTTGAGCGCTGCGCTATGTAAGGAACACATTTCACCCTAAAACAGGTCCATATGGAGAAATACACTTGTTGAGAAGATCTTGGTTGACTTCTTACTGGCCATGCAAAATTAGCCTCGTACCACTCAGGCTGTAATAAACTGTGGATCTAATTTGAGACATAAATTTGCCTCACAACAGCTTGCACAGAGGATGGACGTTCAACCAAGGACTTAATTACTGTTCCACCACATGCTGCTCAGTTTCTGGAGAGACATCTCCAATGTTTCACAGGCTTTATAAACGTTGTGTTTAATCAGCTCGTAAGGCGATCAGGACATCAAAAGCTACCGCCGTTACTCCGCCACGTGGGAACACTCTAGTTTTGGTTGTGATGTGTTGTGCATTACTTAACCTGAGCTTGTGCTTGTATAACAGTTGACTGGGCTCACAGCGGTTCATTATGCTCGAGTCCTGCATGTCATTTCTTTTATTGTTTCATTTTGTGCCAAAACGTTTCTATCATAAAACTGAAATGAAAAAAAGAAAAGTTACACTCGACTGTCCAAATCTGTTCTGAATTCTTGCTGTTTTTATAAAGACTCAAACTAGACCAGTGGAAAGAGTTTGACACCTCTTCAGACAAAGGCGTTAATCCGAATATCCTTTCGTGTAATAAGATGGCACATTAACGCCTTAAATTCACCCGCTAGCACACTCAAATATACCCACATCTCTTTTTCTATATAAAAGATTAGAGTTGAAATGGGATATGAAGGAAAATTCCTTAGAAACTATTTTGATGATTTAATAAATTGTATTAATCAAGCAAAATAGCCATGCATTTCCTGTAAAAATATCTGTGATTGGTTGGTCAGACAAAACCAGACATTTTAAGACATCACGGTCATGGACAATTTTCACTTAGATTTACAATTTTTTGTTTGGATTATGAACAATGATCAGCATGCTAATTGGAAAAGAAAATAGATGAAAAGACAAGCTAAAAGCAAGGAATGAAATTAAAGAAATCAGACCATCATCCTACACTATATGAACACCTTACATCATAACAGTCTGCTACATTATAGTGAGGATACGAAGGCACTCGTTTTCACAGATGACTGAGCTCGTCATGGTGAAGCTTTTCACTCCTTTCAGCCTCTTCAGTGCAATTCAAAGGCGACACAAAGCGCCGTCTTCTCACAAAAACTTTGAACTCTCTTCAAAACAAGTTTGAAATGCTGGTTCTCACACACGACAACCCCAGAGGTGGAATTTGTGAATTGCCCCCCATCCCCCGAACCCTGGAAGAAAGCGCTAATTAGCTCAGATGTCCGGACAAGTACCCACCCCGGTGCACCCCAGGAGATTGGGAAGTAAGATGATGTTGTTGTTGTTGAAAATGTCAAAGGAAGGGATGGTAAGTTTCACATCCCATTTAGAGCAAGAGGGATTCCATTACATAAACCTGAAAGTAAATTAATTTAGCTAAATTTGGTCATTAACGATCATATTGCCATATAGATAGATGAAGCCATGCGGACGCTGCTGTTGCTGGACTGAAGCCGACAGAGCGAGGACTCCAAAGTTGATTTTTTTATTTTTATTGCACTGATCAAAAGAAGCGCCGTGTCTCGATATTTCACCCAAGGCAAAGAACCCGGGACTTCAAAGACCTCCACACTAATCCCTTTTGGATTATTTAATTAAGGACTCAAGGATATTGGAGACAAAACAAGACCGTGGTTGTCACATCGCTGAGTGACCTGTAGGGAGAGATACAGGTGCACTGTGTTCCTCTGTGTTACTCCGAAAACAGCAGCGTCTATCATTTCAGGCTGTGTATGTTAAACAAAAACTTTTTTTTTCATTGTGCATAAAATGCTGCTTTTTTTTCATTGTTATAGATTTTGGCAACGGCTCACTCTCCCCATTTTGTTTTGGTTCATTGCACAGGTTCCTCTTTGTTCGTTTAATTGTCATTCCAGGCAACATTCCCCAGCTTGGTTTAGATTGCTTCATGATGGCAAAAAATGGTGGAAAAGCAGGGAAGATATGATCGTAACTGTGCTGTAGCCACATTTAATGTTAGATGTGGAAGTGATCTTGAGCTGGGCTTTTATTAGATCGGGCCCTGGGGAAACGGCTCCCTAGTATAAGGGTGATGTGTTGACCCAAAAGTGGTATTGTATTGATCAAAGGGACCGTCTGTGTTTTTGTGCGTTTAAAAAAAAAAAAAAAAAAAAGAAAAAAGTAGTGGCGGTTTGTTTATTGATGATGATGATGATGATGATGATAATATCAACCTCTAAACTCAACTAGTGATGGTCTGATATCATTTTTTTTTTCTTGTTGATGACGATTTCGACTTGGAATTATTAGTCAATACCGAGTACTTATCCAATACCTTTTAGACCGAAAGAAACTCTCAATGCTTCTTTTTAAGAAACGAGGTTCTCCCTCATAAAGGCTCATATCTTTACAAGTTGTAGGAGCCCAGCCCAACCACTAGGGGTAGGCGGTTTGATTGATCCTTCTAAAAGTCTAAATGATCAGGGAACCACAAAATTAACATTACAATATAGAATTATCTATTTATTTCCATGGCAGAAGAAAAGGAAAGTTCCTGCAGGACTACCAAACACAATTGCTGGGTACCTCAGAATTCGCCAAGAACATCTCTGATTTATTTAAGGTTGATCCAATGCTTTAGCAGTTTGACGGTTATTTCCACACATTGGTTTGAGTTCAGGGCTCACTGAGCTACATCCATTAGAGAGCATGACAGGAAAAATGGCAATAAAGTCGTTGCAGCTGTAGGGTATTGTCTCACACTTGGTCAAATTGGTTGTGCAAAAAAGTTTAACTGCTCCTAGCGATTGCCACCCCAACTTTGGCTTCACATCACTTGCTACTGAAAATCACTCCCTTGTCCAAATCCAGTTGAGTCACACGGACATGATGTCAGACAGGATGAATGAGGTGAAACAATGGCAATTCAGTCTGATTATCAGGTTACTGCTGGTGGCCAATTAGCAGTTTGATGGATTTATCTGAGCCGCTAAAGGAAATTGTTCACACCAAATTAAAATATTTTAATTATCTGTTCACCCTCATGGCAGGATACACTCAAAATTCCGCTCCAGAAGAGTGAAGTAAATCTTGACCTTTTTGACTCAAAGATTTAGACTGTTTTGAATATTTAGATTGCTCTGAGCTTGGTGGTTGTTCAAACCTACCACAAACATGTGGGCTGAGATACATACTGACTTTCCTTTTGATTAAAGTGCCTTGCTTGAGGACCTCTACCTGAATGATGAGAGGTCAGATGTATCCCATAATGTTTCCTTGCCCAGTTAAGGATTAGAACCCCTGAACTCAAGTCTCTAACTTTTAGGTCACCATCAAACCTGTTATTATGACTGTTTTATCAGACAGGGACCTTTGTTTGACTCTTTCCGTGTGAGTGTGGATGCTTGTGGCTACCATATGAATACAAGTGAAATACCTAATGGAGTCTGTTGTTGGTTATCATAGGTTTGGGAGAAGACCAACTGTCTGCGCGTGAGACTAAACAAGAATAAGGGCGATGAATGTTAAAGTTCAGACGGTTTGCGGTGTCTCCATCCCCAAAGGCCAACAGTGAACACAGAGCTCAAGCCAGCCATACCGATCAAAACCGTGCTAATTCAGATACCCGGCTATTGTATTACTGAAACCATTTTTTTGTAAATAAGCCTGCAGCAGGTAATAGTTTGAATAAGATCAGTGTGCAAACAAATTTAAGCTTGAAATATTACACAATACTGTATTATTGAGGAAAAAGAGGTCTTTCTTCAATTTCTCTTCCTCAGGGATGTGCGTGGGCTCCTTGTTTTTATGACTGACCCAAAGGTTACTTGTGTGCAAGGTTGAGGCATCAGTACAACCCGGAGCTCTGGGGCCCGATGCTCCCAGCTACCTCAAAACCTCCATCGTGGTCCCTTTTGGAGAAACTGTCTTCATTCACTAGTGCTGTCGTTGTTTGTTGTTTGGCTTCATCCTTTTAACACATTCACCATACAGTACATTCGTCTACATCCCTGATTTCATATGAACCCTTGTGTTGGACAACACATTTTATACACTATTTATATCAACGTTTTGGTGGTCTTTTTCGTCCCTTTTAAAGTTTTTACGTTTGTCACTTTTTTTATACATTATGTTACTTCGTTTTGATATTTTTCTCTTTTTTTACACTTCTTTGAAAGTTCTTTTACCAATAGGGTTTTCTCCAAATGCTATATAATTGACAAAAAACACACACAAATTCAATGAAAGTAGTAAACTGATTATTTATTTAGCTTGTGAGGAGCGTTGTTGGGAACCATCCCTGTTACTTTTTTGGACAATTAGTTTAAAAGAAACCCACATTTCTGATATATAGAAACTTTTTGGAAAGTGGTCAAATTTGACCCAAAGACAAAAGTAGGGTTAAGAGTTCTGAACTAGAGTAGTTACAAGACCTGTGCACAGGTAAACAACTCTTAGGGTACATTTCAGTAACATGTAGGCCTAAACACTGAGCTTAAAATGTAAATTCCATTGCTAAAAGGAGCAGCAGCTCAAAGTGACACTTACTTTAATAAACTGATCACACAAGTAGCTTTAATGAATACTCTACAAGGGTTTTGGGTCTGATTTGTGCCTCTGACTGGTAGGGTTGGACGGCAGGCCATGAAATTAACACCCCCGCTGACCTGTCAAATGCGGGTAAATTTAGCAATTAACGGGTAACACTGTCAATCTGCCTGCCACGGTGGCTGGTAGCCAAGGAGAATTGATTGATTCAGACGCGTAGCTATTGGTGAGCAGGGTATGCAGTTGCTTACTGGCTCAGACCCATCAGGGGCCCGCATCACTTGAAGACATTGATTGACAGCTGGGGCCCCCTATTGCATTTTCATTACTCACGACAATCCCAGCAGTCCCATGTGGGCATCCACTGACCAAGCGGGAGTCAACGGGTCAAATTTCCTTGTTTCTGATCTGAAGACGAGACGTGTGTAACTCCAACATCTCACCAACAAAATGTACAGCGAAGGACGTCCTGCCAACCTGTAAACATTTTTACAGCAATGTACGCTGGAACGCTTTTTTTCTCTATAAAGTCGCTGAAAGTTGCTTTTTCAACGCGGGTGAAGCTGCTGCTCCGTTCCAACCCCGCGACTGACGCACGCACACACACGCACACACACGCACACACACGCACACACACACACATAAACACACACAATCGCACATGGTGGATTCAGGAAAAAACACAGATAAGATGTACAAGATGACCTAATTTGAGAACAACGACATTATTGAAGTGTTAAGTGTTGGCAGTGATAAGTTAAAGTCCAAAGATTCATTTATCAAACTGTATGATTGTGTGTCCCAGCCCAGGATAGGACATGATGCCTTTATGCTGGATTATCAAGGCGGGCCCCCCCTACTACAGCACGTGATGACGGCACAATGTCCACGAGTAGACTCACTGAGACACAGCAATTGTGTTCTTCACCTTTTATGAGGCAAAAAAAAAAAGTGTCTGGTAAAAAGTAACAGTGGTCGGTGGATTTTTAAATGCACCCCTAAAATAGGGAGGAGGTTTGATGCTATCAAAATGTAGATACCGCCTAACTCTACTGACTGGCTTCTTCTGCATAGCAGCAGTGGCTGAAGCTCATGGCAATCATAGTATTTACATCCGCTACACCACATTTGCCATCAAAACCCTGATTTGACAGAAAGACAGAAACCTCAGCTATTTTCACGTTATCGTTATTTATCGGAATTCCTGTGTTTTCGTTTTGAGGAACATCATTCATCATTCTTTTTGGTTCTCATGGACAAACAGATGGTAGTAACAGGAATTGTCTGGAATATGAATCCTCACACTCAGTTATCCACTGCAAGATGAGAAAATCACATTGTTACAGCGATGACCCATATGCACTCATTTTGATGGGCTTCGCGTTTACACAAGAATACAGTAAAATTCAGATACGTTTTTGGTCCATTAATTGAAAACCTGCTGTAAATGTGCTTTTTTTATTTGATTTTTCTTTGGTAGTTTAAACATTTATTTCATGGTTTATAAGGCATGTTATGCTGTATGTACAGTACGTATTTTAGAACTGTATTTTAGGATTAGTTTAAACATTAACCGTCTCCTAGGGAAAATCTGTAAATGTATCAATACTGCACTCCATTAAAACCCAACTGAACATACATACATAGTGTAACTCTACTTGGATGAAATACATTCTTGACAGCTTACTGTTCACTTGCCAGATTTCTTCCCTCCCCACTCTCAATGAAACTGTCTTTAATGTAGTTAAGTGTTAGTTCATAATATCCTAAAGCACAGCTAAGTTTAACAATAAGCTGAATGGCTTTGATGTCTCTAAGAGCTTCAAAAGATGAGACGTTTTCCTATTTAATCATTAATCATGCCCTTGAAGCCGGAAAGTTTCTCAACTATAATACAAAAAAAATAAAGTTTGATAATAAGGATGATAATGTAGATTCATCTAGGCCAGGCCCCCGGTGGGACTCTCCAAAAACTAAAGACTGTCTAACTGGACACTGATTGTAGTCTAGCATCAGCTGAGGGGTTGCTTTGTGAAAACTGCGAGGTAATCCAATTGCAGTCACTATAAAACAAACTGGTTGGATAATATAGATCCCATAAACACTAACCGTGGCAAACAAGCTTTATCTCCAACATTGTCATGCACTATCCGTTCACTTTTACAAAACCCATACTATCTGAATAAAAATGCTTAGTCGTGACATGTACTCCATACATCCAGGACTAACTCTGACGTCCAATCCCTTTGTCTGCCCAACAGCTTTTGTTTAGCCTTAAATCCCTGTAAACTAAATAGTTTGAATTGATGTCAGATTTTGCCATGGCGGATATTTAAAACTATGTAAACTAAGTAACAAAAGTCGGAATTCAATAAGTGCTTTAGGACCATCCTCTCCTTCAGTTTTTGCTCAACAATTTTATCTCATCGACTAGGTTTAACTTTCCAAAAGTTTGCTTACTTTTGAAAAAATTAAAAACAAACCCAAAGACATAAAAGAACATCTTACCCCATACAGCATTTCTAAAAACCCTAAAGGGAGTGTATCATCTGTTTTCTATAGACATTATTAGCATAAGGTCAGTATATTCTCAGCATTTTTAAGGAGGAGAGGAGAATCTGAGCTCCTCCAGGAGTACATTTAACATTTCTTTATTTGGCTGTTAACTTTGGAATCATCCAGAACTGTAATCTGATTAAAACTCTCTGTTGCTTTTTGAAGTCTGTGAAAATGAGGAATCAATTATAGAGCACACACCCATTTAATTCTGTGTTGTTCCTGGAGAAGCACAGTCATTTGCCTCATTTTAACTGTGTCAGTTCTCTGTGATTAATTAGCCAAAATTAATTTAGCCACAGTGCAGGCGCACACATCCCAGAAAGCTTGCAAACGCACTCCAGCTTGTTAGCACAACCTGCCAACTGTAGTTAATGTTTCCACCTGTTCCTTTTTGGACAAAAACAGCTCCCTCCTCTTTCATCTGTGTGAAGTTCATCATGGCAGGTTGTCTACAATGCAGACAGGGCAGTCATTTCCCAGCTTTCTTTGAATCACTGAATAATAAACAATTTTGGCTTCTTAGCCCCAGCAACGATGGCTGCTTCCACCCACAGCTTACAATAGCTACTAGTTTCCCTTTTTTGGCGATAGCTTCTCACCTCAATGAACCCAGACCCAGGTTTTATGTCATTATTAGGTCACAGCTGAAGCTCCCAGATGTCTCGATGTGGTTGGCACCTTGTTGGCCAAAACTGTGGCATATTCATTTAAAAATGTAAAACTGAGCTTTATCTTACTTTTAAATAAGTTGATGCTGCATATTAATTTACTAGCTTATTGGGTCTAAATAGCTTAGATCAGAGGTCTTCAACAGGGGGT
>NC_048416.1:26138932-26143181 GCF_013103735.1 Etheostoma cragini
CTCTTTCAAGCCAGTTTGATATAACACAATTTTATACAATATATATAATTAGGGGGTCCCCGCTCCATCTCGCCATTAATTTGGGGGTCCTTGGCCTGGAAAACGTTGAAGACCCCTGGCTTAGATATATCGGCTAAATTTAAAGACAAGTTAAGCTTGATACGCTATTTTGGTAAATTATTTTTTTGAATTCAATAACCAAGTCTTAATGGTTATTTACATTGTACGGATAACCTGCATAACAAAGTCCTGCTGACCTGCATAACACTACTTCATATGAGCCTATTGACACAATCAAAAGCTTTGTTTACAATAACTTCTTTGTAGTAAACCTCTGTGTCCCTTATGTACAGTTTAACGGTGGATATCACTCATCCCATTTATCTTAAATGCATGTATTATGCTTTCATATGTCAACAATTTGATTGACATTTGGTGTGGGACCTGGTTTATCTGTTGGGCCACAGATTAAAGAAGACGACACCACCCAAACTAGCAGATATAGCTATAAAGTGGATGGAATTACATTAAGGCTAATTGTGTTTTACAATGAAGTTCTGATTATTTAAATGGCGTCTGGTGGGTTTGGAGATGGTGATTTTGCCCTAAAATTAATAAATAATAAAAACATATTCAAATGTTGGCTGAGTGAGTTTAGCCTACGGGATTTCGTATAGGTCGGCTTCTTGAGCCATGTGTTGCCAATGCACGCATTTTAATTATGTTTTTATATTTTCTTTTTTTATTTGCTCTCCCCCTCATTTACCACTGCCAGGGTAACAACTGAAATAGTAAGCTAAAGCAACAACAGTTTATGGAAAGCACAAGTGTAATTATGGTAAGATCTTGTGCCTGACTGATGAAGAAGTGATATTGATTTACGTATTTACAGCGTCAGCTTTCCTTCCTGTTTTAGGAAGCAGCAACTGTATTGCGTTTTGCCTGTAAAACCCTGCCCATGTTCTATATATTTATGTAGAATTATTATAATTTGCTCTTTTATAAAACATGCTGCTCTGGTAGATGTTTGTGATTGGTCATGCTGTGCAAACACCGCCTCTTTTATGTGAACTCGCACACCCCTGGATTGGTAAACTTTGAACTAGATTGAACTAGTTGTTAACCATCGTCATGACACAGCCAATGCGGGGCCGCGGTTGTTAGGGTTAGTAAAGCAGGATAACTGAAAGAAATCCTGGGCATCTTGATTCGTTTTACAGGCCTCAGATTTGGTTTATCAAAGATGCCAGCAAAGTAACATTGTACACAAAATAAGCACCGCAGAAGTGTCAGATAGGTCGGACCTCTGAGTTTAAATATATATCTTTTAAAGGTTACAGTTATGGCTGAAAAGGCCGATTTCACATATCTCCACAAATCAAATCAACAGCCATTTGTGTACATGGAAGGGATTGTTGTGTTAGATTTTATTTATAGGTACATATATTTGGCTCATTTTAAAGTGATGAAATCCAGATTCTATTCAACACACTGGTTTAGTGTGAACTACTACAAAGAACTACAACTACTATTTTTTTGTGACTGTTATTGCCGCTCTTCATTTTAACCCCAACCGGTCGTCGGACACCGCCTACCAGGAACCTGGGTCTGTCCCCGTTTTCTTCCTAAAAGAGTTTTTCCTCGCCACTATCGCACTGTTGCTTGCCCTAGAGGGAACTGCTAGAACTGTCTGGTCCTTGTAAATTATGGAGGGTGGTCTTGACCTACTCTATCTGTAAAGTGTCTTGGGGAAATGTTACTATAAATAAAATTGAATTGAATTTAGACTAAGTCACCTTCAGTATACTTGATATTTCTAAATTAGCCACATCCCAATTTATCTGATGAATCTTCAATCCTTAACAGTAGTTTGGCTGTCACTACCCAATGTGAGTTGAGTGCAGATTTAAGTAGTGAATGCGTTCCTTTGCGACAATTAGCCTAGAAGATGCTAACGAGAGACTTCTGAAATGTAAACACAGTAAAAATGGAACTACTTAACCAAGTTGGTTCACTACTGGCTACAAGCTAGCATCAAACATAACAAAGACTGTCACTTTAACAGCGTTCCGAGCTAACGTTAGCAACCCAACAATCTTAGATAGCTGAAATGCTTCTATCTTCTATAATTGTTTGTAATGAGAAAAGTTTATTATTTCATGGATTTCACAAATTTCAGTATGACACTTTATGCCATAAACAGTTTAAATCTGAGCATGCGCAACTCACATCTTCACTCGCCTCACATTGGGCAGAGACATTTCTACAGCTTTCTACTTTTCAATGTGTGCTTCCTTTTTTTTTACATGAACCAGTTGATTAAAGGTGACATTCATGTGGGTTTATTTTTCCTTTCTAGTTTCAGTGCAACCGTGCGTCTAAAATGTATTGCAATATATGCAAAACTAAGGCTCATTGTCTCCCTGGACCTCCACTGGAGGAAAGTAAAGAATTTCCTGCAGGGTCATATCTGATCCTTGCACACTATTTTGGCATCTCTGCCATTTCCTGTTTTCAGTGTATTGTTGGTTAAACATGAAAAAAAATTGTCCCCCACAGTAACTGGCGCTGTCATAGATTTAGCGAGACTGACCTGTAATTGACTGTGAGCCTCTTGTTGTTTTGAGTCAGCCATTAACTGCAGACATGTCCCTTACCCTGTATGCTTTCGCCTTACACACATACACACACACACACCCACACACACTGACCGTGATGGCAGAACATTAATCCTTGAAATTGACAATAGGATTACAGTGTTAAAGAGCATTGCAATCACTACTCTACTTCCTCCCCCCTCTGTGTCATCTGAACTGTTTCAAATCCTATCAAAGGCCAGCCTCTGTTGTGGCGGGACCTCTCCTGCTGGGCTTGTCCTCTGAACTGTATGTTGATGTCTGACTCGAGCAGACAGGTTCATTTGGCAAAGAAATTATTGTCTGCACTATACTGGAACTTATAAACTATGCATTTAAGAACTCTCTCTTCTTCTAATTGGTGATTGTGAGACTCAAGGAGGATGACTCATATTGGAATTATTCACATGCACCGGTTGTGTTACTTTGCTGTGACATTACCAAGTCTGAACTTAAGAGGAAAGTGTTTAGAACTGCGTGTTACTGCACCTATCTATTACAGTAAATCTAATTTCTAACAAAAGTTAAAAAATAAGTGTTTCTTTTCTCAAGACTCATGCAAGAACTTGCTTGCTCCAACAAACAAGTAGACTATTATTTGTGAATTCAAAGTCTGATTTCACTGTGTCACAGAACTTTTAAAAACAATGAGTCAAACTGTTGCACTAGGAGAAGTGTCCCCTCATTGCGATGAACACAGACACTGCAGTTTATTTTGATTCAGTCCTGCTGCTGGAATTAATCAATAAGACACCAAAATGTTTATTAAAATACTCCCCCAAAAATACACAATGAAATGCTGTTTGAGTTACATTTGCTAAATATTACTAACATAGCCCACCTGTTTTAGGAAGTTATTTACCCTTTTGAAAAATAAAGTGATACATTTTGAACAGTTTTTTACAAGATGTAGCCTATATCTTTATTATGAATCAATGGGCGTAGGGGAAAGTGCCACAGACAGCATAGCAGATTCAGACAGTATTGACACGTAGTTGCTTTTGGTCTTTTACGTTGGATCCACAAACCCAAAAATTGCTCACAAGTTGATCAGTTGACTCTCTTTGAGTTATCCTCCATTATGCTTTCCATGTGGCTGACTGGTCTGAGCGAATTGATGTGACCACACAAGCGGTAGAAGGCTTTTAAGGAGAAAGTAGGCCTATCAACAGTCTGACCTATTGTCATGAGAAAATTATTTCTAACAGCTTCAGAATTTCGATGTCAATACATTTTCAATTAATTGTCCAGCCCTAACATTGACGTTTAGGTCATAACAATATCATTCAATTTGAGTTGTGTTTCTGGTTACCTGATGAATGAAGTCCAATATGCACTCGGTTTTATCTCTATTTTGGTCTCTACCAACTCCTGTGGGAAACAACCGCTAAATGCTTAATTATGTCTTAAATAGCTGCCTACTGTGGCCGAAAAAGAACGAGTCAGAAGAAGAAAGTTGACGTGTCACAGGAGTCGCAAGTAATTTGCCACCAAAAGTGAAACTATCCCCAACTTTGAATTGAACGGCCGCAGCTTGCTTAGCTCAGAGCAACCAGCGCAGCTTTCCATAGACATTGCATGGCAGCTCCCTGCATGGCATCTCCCTGCATGGC
>NC_048416.1:26143281-26144722 GCF_013103735.1 Etheostoma cragini
ATTTCTTTTTTGCTGAAATACAAGCTGCATAGATGATTACATCCTCTGAAATGTTCCCGTCTTGTAACTCTCTGCCTCAAGATAACATTTAATTCAACCAAAAGTTTTGCTGTTATTTTTCTTAAAGCAAATGCCCCATTTGGAAAAAAGAGAAATAGAAGGATTTTCTTCCACACTTTTGCTGATGTAATGTTGACAGTGCTGTGGGACAAAAATAGTTTCAGTTGGACTGATGAATATTAAGACCCCAGTGTATGTAACATAGTACACAGGCACAACAGGGCTGCTTTTACCTCATTATTTATTTAACTCCAGTTGTATTTATGCCTATATTGTAAACATTCTGAATACATGATAAACACTATAAATTTAATTTCAAATTGTAACAAGCCATGATTTGCCACAGTCTCAGCTCTGCATCCAAAACAGATGTGCTCTAACTGGATCCTGAAGCTGTAGATCCAGCAGGACCAAACCCTGGAGGACAGTTCTCTTTTCACGTTGGAAACATGAAATGAAGACGTTACACGAGGAATATACTCTCGGGGCTGCTCTCATGCTGTGTCGTTTTTCATTTATGATTTCTGCTCTCGCAGGAATCTAATGACATCATCACGGGCTCGATTTATGTTGTGAGTCGCTTGGTTGTGTTTGCTACTGCTGCAGACGCATACCATCTAACATGTCTCCTTTTACAGTGTATCAACCTTTAACTGGGACTGCAGAGAAAATTGTCTGCGTAGTACACGTCATCCCAAACTATTCACTTTACTCCTTACACAGTAATGCAGTTAGTCAAGGGACATTTACCCCTCTCTTCTCCTTTTCCAAAGTTTCTAGCTGACTGGATTGCGTTGCTGCGAGGCAACTTTAATGCCTGCTAGCACTACAAAGAGTTCTGTGCCTATTATTTTTAACCCAACAGTCAAGCAATATCTTTGTTAAATTATCTAGAGCTTTCACACAAAGATTGTGCATTGTTGGGGTGGGAAGGGATAATGTATGCAAAGAATAGGCTTTTTATATTACAAAATGTTTTTTTTAGGGTTAGTATGCTAAACTTGTACTGTAGCTGGTAGCTACAGTAGCTACTGTAGCTATAGAAAGCCAGACAGCTGGACATCAATATGAAGTATTTCAATACTTTACTAGAATAAATTATTTTGAAATTCAGCTCTATGACATATCTACGTCGACTACGGTTGGGTATGAAAACCCCGGACGTACCCAGGACTTGCGTTTTGGGCTCCCAGCTACTGCCAATGGGTATCTTCACTTCCAGGCCCCGGCAAGTTTGAAGAAGGAAACGCAGAGGACCACACATATTCAAAATCCAATTTTCAGGGACAGGACTCTTCTTTGCCCAGATAAGTAAAACAGATATGGAAAAGAGCAAGAGACTGTCATCATCAAAGAATGAACATTGGAGCTGCTTTGGACA
>NC_048416.1:26144822-26177157 GCF_013103735.1 Etheostoma cragini
GAGAGAGACATCATGGCTTTCAAAACGAGCAAAGTGGCAGTTGGTTAGGCCACCCCCATTCTCCTCGTCAAAAGCTACTGACTCAGAAATGGCACATACTAAGGAAAGCTCATTGTAGGACTGGCTCTAGTGGCTGTAATTCTGCACCAAAGCTGAATTTTGGGAAAGAGACTTTAAATACAGTATTAGGGGACCACTAAGGTCTATATAAAAGCATCCAAAGAGAACCATGTCATGGGACCTTTAAGTATTTAGCCAGTAAATGTCATAATTATGGTAATTATCCTTTCCATTTTAATTCATACAATCTGCATTTCATAATGTTTTGGGAGTCAAGGCTGTTTCACTTTTTTTGAGTTGTCTTTTAACTGGACTTATTGGTACATTTTTAACAGTCGACATGGTATGCATAACGTTAAGCCCACAAAGTTTCATGGATTTGTTTTGGCAACATTTTGCCATTATAATTTTTTTTTTTTTTTTTTAATAATCTAAAAATGTAGTTCTGAATGCTTCGCCCAGTATTCTATTTCATAATTGTTCAGCTATTCCTGTGTGTATTATGTAAAGATGCCATCCTCGTGGTTTATAATAAATTATTGATGCCACAGCACAGAGTCATCAAAGACAAACATGGTTTCTTTCCATCAAGAAACCCATCAAAAGCAGGGTCGCGGAGACTGAGCGGTTTAAAACACATGCCATGCAAACATAACGATCTGGATTCAAGTGTGGTTGGGGGGCTGTTGTTGCACGTCAACCCTGTTTTCTCTTTTTCATATTTCCTGTTGCTCTTTATTGTTATGTATTTAATTAAGGAGCATAAAAAGGATAAAAAAACAAGGTCAGAAATGCTGAGCTTAATTACAATAGGATGATTCAAAGGAAGTTGTGATGCCCAAAACAGACTATACGCTAAATGTTAATTAGGTGCATATGCCAAACACAAGTCAAGGCAGTTTTATATTTATTCAGAACCAATTTTTGTTTTAAAACCTTTAAAGCACAACCTTACAACGAACATTGTTTATGAGGTAAAAGAAGCATCACTTGTTTGAATTGTTCCAAGAACTCCCAACAGATTAATATGTAAATTTACGGAGTTACTTACTTTCAGCTATTTTTTTCAGTGTGTCAGATACATATTTCATTAACATTTAGATAAACATAAGGGTTGGATTGTACTCTGTATTAGCCAATAAAACCTGGTTGGGACAACCTTTGCCCAATTCAAAGGTATTTCATTAACAATGCTATACAACAGAGAAACACTGCAACTCCTTACATTTAATACATTATTTAATCAATAACAATAATGTTTCCGGACCATTTTATCTGATTTAACATACTCCATCATCCATCAACTTTGTTCCTTTTACTACCTATTATTTCTGGCATTCATGCATCCACTTAAAGGTCCCATGGCGTGAACATTTCACTTTATGAGTTTTTTTTAACATTAATATCTGTTCCCTCAGCCTGCCTATGGTCTCCCAGTGGCTAGAAATGGTTATAACCACTGGGATATCAGTGTAAACTGAGCCCTGGGTATCCTGCTCTGCCTTTGAGAAATAGAAAGTTCAGATGGGCCGATCAGGAATCTTGCCCCTTATGACCTCATAAGGAGCATCTACATAGCATATGCATAAAGAGCACCACGTCATGGGACCTTTTAAAGGCGCAGTAGACTTTCAGATTGATGGAAATAGCCAAGACATTCAATAAAAACTGACGCCCCTAGAGGTCAAATTAATAAAAACAAAATAAAATGAGGCACGCGACTGCGACTAATCCATATAACTAGTGCAGTCCTGGTTCCTAGATCGGCAACATGACCTAACCGTTCTATTTTGAATCTAGGTCTATCCGCCACTGTGAAATTAGAGCAGCATGTCTGTTAGATGTGTGTCAGTAAGTTATGCGTCGAGAAAGCCGGGAGTCATTTATCAGTCTAGGCTCGGGGCCGCTGGGAGAACGAAACTCAACCTGACACCAGAGCTTAATCCGCACAGGTGTCTCTCTGTAAACCGCCAGCTGCTCCTGACATGCAACCCCTCCATTTAGGTTCTATGGGTGTCATGTGGGGTTATAGGCCCCACTAAGTTCATTCATTGATTCCGTGCTTTATTATAAGGCTGTAGTGCTGTTTGGAGTTTGGAAAAGTCTTCAGTGTGTGAACATTAGACTTGTGAAACTCCTTAAGCTGAGCCGAGGTGCTTTAAAGACTGAAAAAATTAGAAAGTTTAAAACATTTTTTGGGGCATTTTAGGCCTTTATTTTGACAGGACAGCTGAAGACACAAACGGGGGTGAGAGAGGGGGGGAATGAAACATAGCAATGGGTCAGAGTCAAACCTGGGCCTGCTGCATCGAGGAGTAAACCTCTATATGTGGGCGCCTACTCTACCAACTGAGCTATCCTGGCGCTCAGAAAGTTGAAAACATTGGAACGATTTTTTACTGTATTTGTCATTTGACGAGGAATGTCTTTTTCAAGTGTCCAGGTCAAGATAGGCAATGACAATGAGATTAGCAACATAAAAACACTAACATGGAATTCAAAAAAATGATTAGCCAAAAAAAGACAAAGTACAAGAAAGACGACTTACTTGAAATAACCTAAATGAACCTTAAATACAGTCTAAATGTGCTTTCACACAGAAGGTGAAGGAGATATCCACCTTCATCATTTATGAGAATTTGACCGTGGGACTGAGACCAATCACCAAATTTACTGACCGTAAGCTGTGAGCTAGCTACGGTATGATGAACGCACAGACTCAGACTCTTCTTTTTTCTCTCATCTCTATATTTATAAAGATAATTTATAACATCTCAGCAAATTAGTTGTTTTTCCACTGACTTTTAATATACCCCAAACACTAAGGGCCTGAGGAAAGGGTAGCCCATATTTTATGGGAGTATTGGGCATGAAGTCCAAATCTATATATCCATGTAGCCTTATGCAGTTTCTATGTTCAAACAAACATTGAACTTCTGTAAAGAACAAAACAATGTTTACATGTCCCCAAACTTGAATTTTTACGACTGCAAAATATTGTCACTATTAAAATGACAATTTATTTTTTGAGTTTAATTGGACCTTATTATTGCATCACTTTTTTCACTCTATTATTGTTAGATTTTATGTCTTTCTTTTTTCATATATTGTCCTGAACGACATTTTGGAGCCAAAAACGTTTCAGCCTCAGCTCCACCAACTCTTTAGTTACCATGAATTGCCTGATGTACAGTACGTGTTGAAACATCTGACATGAGGCATACAAAAGCAAACATGTGCCTTTCAGTCTCTACATCATTTCTCAGTTCAAAGCAAAGATTAATAACAGCAGGAATAACAAGGCCCTCCGCTAAACTCCTTCAGCTCACGCTCAACTGACCCAGCACAGAGGAAATGTATTTCGGACGGTCTGAAAACCTCCCAGAAGTGCAGATGTCCTACAGCATCCCACCGCTGTGCAGCACAGTAGCCTACTGTCGATTCTCAACCAAGTATGTGTACAAAAAGTCACGTGCTGTTAACATTTCGACAGGTTTGTTTTATATCGCTTTGGGGATGGAGTTTTGGTGGGGGGGGGGTCACATATGCATGCGGTATGCCCTCTGACCTATCCTCTTTCACATTAAATCTCATGTTGTGTTTGCTTGTGGTTCCATTGAATATTTGTCAGAGACAGTAGCCACATCCAAAGATGGTGTTTTGGTTAGGTTGATGGAGTCTATGGTTTTGGAATATCCCGGACCACAATGTGCCTTCTGTGCTGTTCTCAAACACACACACACACACACACACACACACACACACACACACACACACACACACACACACACACACACACACACACACACACACACACTCTCTGCTAGTGTTGCAGGATCAATGTCCAATCAAAGCGGTTCACATGATTCCTTAATATAATGCTCATAATAATTTATTTAATTTTAACTGTGTTTCAAACAGCATATTAGGGGTGTTGAAATTAATTATTGCATCAATGCATTACTATGCGGACCTAGACGATTCTGCATCGATGCAGTGACAGACAATAAAAGGGCGCTATGCCGTTTTGGTCATTTCTTCGCTGTTTTCTCTCTTATTACTCACAGCTTCAGAATAGATATTTGGCAGCTCCTATGTTTACTTGTGTCTGACTCCTTGCTCGGTCAGTCTGCCGTTTTTCTCTTCCTCTCTACCTTCAGCAATGCGTTCCTAGCTTTCTTCTTTTATTTCTCAGCCATGACCAGAGTGTGTAAAACTCCATTGCTACCTTGTTAGCCAGTTCCTGGGGGTATGTGCGCGGTGCTGTGAAGTAGTTACAGTAATTACATTGTAAGACCTGATACCACGCAATATTTACTGACACTGACTCCGACTCGCCGACCAAAAGTTGCAAGGGGGGGGTTTTCTGCTCAGACGCTAAGGGGGAGCGAGACGGTCACCATTCCATTCGGGGAAAAAAAAGTTATGTAACCATTCCGATGACTCGGAAGCTGTTCAATTAACGTAAATGAAGCAAAAAAAACGGCATAGTTTTAAGAGCAGATGCAATCTGAAGGGGAGTTCAGATATATCTGACTACTTGAATTTGTTGATATAGCTATATAATGTTATAATATTTATTTATTTATTATTAATCGAATGGACAGCGTTGGCTTAGACTCTAAAGACAAACTTGTGGAATTTGGAATTTTAAAGCTAAATTAAGGTTACGGTTTGTTTTTGATCATCTTTTTTTAATATTCAAGTCTTAATTCATATGCTCATTTGTTTAGTTGTGCTGAAAATCTCAATTAGGGCTGTGCTATCATAATTTTATAGTTGATTTTAAGAATGAGCGTCCAAGTCTTAAGGTTAAGCCACATCTTTTCTTTAACATATTCATGGAAACACAGACTAATTGTGCCTCTTTGAAACGAAACATGCACTCTTTTTACAAAGACAGCAGAAAGTGCAATTAACTAAATCTGTGTGAGGCCCCCTCTGGCACAAGTTACGCGTGGAAGGGCTAACTACTCGGGTGGAACGAGAACCAGAAGGGTTTCAAGATGGGAGTCACTCAGTGGAGAGAAAAAGCACTTGTCTCTCATTAACACTCAACACTTGATGGCTTTTTCTGGAGTGCATTCGCATCCACCTGTTGACGCTCTGCTCTTGGCTTCCTCCTTTCTCGAGGGAGCCTGAACGCACCAGGTGTTTCCCCGTCGCATTCATTTTAAAACATTTCTACTGTACAACTGAAGTAATGCCCGGTCTTTATTGCTGTCTTTGCCCGGGCTAAACAATATGTTTTTGACACAGTTCTCCGAGACTAGGCTGACGTGCCAAGGATTTCACGTCTCATTGTGCGGGCATCTTGCTCAGGGTTTATCCCAGCCTGCAGTATTGGGAGACTAAACCACAGGAAATTCCTAGTAAGCATAAGCACACAACTCATATTCAACCAAGCGACTAGAAGCAATATTTCTGTACAAGGGGGTGCCACACACATACAGAGAAGAGCATGGCGCACTTGTCCCTGTGGCATTGCATGCAGGAAGGCATGCGTTTTTTTGATTGAGTTCATGGGATCACGGCTGGTTTGGCTTTGGATAAAGCCATTTACTCTCTTAGAGAGTATATTTTGCTTTTAATTTAGCTAAGCCTATGTAACTACCTGATCAAGCCCTTGATTCACAGCAGGCTTTGGTGACCTACAGCACAGGGCTCACGCATGGCGGCAGATATAACTCTTCCAATGTTGTTCTAACATCCCAGAGAGTGTAAGGTGCAGCAGTGTGTTGAGTGGCTGGAAAAGCATTGAAGACTCAATTTCTAAAAGAGACAAAACAGTGGAAGAAAAGGTTTTCTCATCCAAAAACAGAAAAAAAGAAGAATGAAAACAGAAGGCAGAAAGCGACAAAGACAGTTTGAAACAATAGTTTGGCTGCATGCCCTCTCCTGTGCTCTAAAATGCTGATTTAAAGTACAGACATCTTTTCTCCGTTTGTTTCTCGAGAGCCCCGGAGTCTCGGTGTCCTCCTCTCACCCCCAGCCCCTCTTTGCTTTATTAGCAGTGGGACAGCCCGCACCGTGCTGGTAGCGGAAGCATATTCAAACCAACAAGGGCAGGAAGCTTGCGTCCTCATCACAATGCCAGCTGCTTCCAACTTAATTTGCTAGACGTTCCTTTAAGCAATTTTAATTTGACAGAGATACAGATAATAATCCGCCCTACCGCTGTAGCTAGTCCGGCTGCAATCGAGGATTGAGCTTCTTAGAGCGACAGGAAGTGAAGAAAAACAATGGCCTCCTAGAAAACACAGGGTTTCTGGGAAAATGGAAGGCATCCACATAAGTTTGTTTAGAACTGGAACACCTAAGCCTTTTTTATTTTTTTGCCTCTTGCTTACCTTCGGATAAAATTGACAGAAATTGACCTGAACTCAACTGACTTGTTTTTTGGTAGAACAGAGCTGGAAGTGACAATGTAGACAAGAATGATGTGGCCTGTTTTGGGTTATTTCAGTACTAAAGTGTCAGAGGAGGTTGAGCCCTTGTGCCTCGAGTCCAGCTGAGTGAACAGAATGTGCCTTTGGAACATTGGATTAATGGTTTCTGATGATGGGCAAAGTAGATTGGAGCCCAACTGATACAGAATTTTTAAGGCTGATACCGATATGTGTATATCTATCTATCTATCTATCTATCTATCTATCTATAGGCCGCTACATATTTAAAAAAATAAAAATCCAGAAATGCGTAAAAAAAACACAGATTTCCCCATCATTAGTTATTTGTAGTTATTTGAGTTCTCACTCAAATAATATAACAATTTGTTTAATTGTCACAACAGAACAGAGGAACATCCCTTATATTGATGTTTTGATTAATAAAATATATTAAAATACAAAATTAAGATATGAAACTTAAAGTCCTTGTCGGTACACGATCCGTTCTGCGCATGTGCAAGATGTTTGTGCATGAACAGATGATATGATGAACACGAATTTACAACACTGCACGATCTTTTCCCATAGACAGTTAAAGAAAGTCTGTAGAAGAATGTAGCTGCACCTTCACCAAAATAAAAACTAAAAAAACAAAACAAAGTAAAGTATTAAAGCAGCTGAAGTACAATAAATATTATAATGCATTTGTAAGTAACTAAAACAATATGTAGCCTACTGTTCGTGATGAACCTCTACTATCCAAAATGCATGAAAAATAAATGTAAAGATATCAATTAGGGCTGCAGAATTAATCAAATTTTAATCGCAATCACGATTTTGACTTCCCACGATCAATTTTGTGTGATTGAGCGATTTCTTCTTTTCTTTTCTTATTTTTAAAGCGTCATTTCATTAAACGCTGAGTTTGTTTTGCAAAGCCAATCTACCGCTCCGTAAACCACTTTCCGCTCATGAGCAAGTCAAAGTAGTTCCTTGCACCCCGTTCAGCTTAGTTTCAAGATGCAGACAGTCACAGAGGACAGAGTAACGTCCTTGCAACGAGTAATGTCCTTGCATCCGCTGCAATGCTGTTTATATGGATATGGTTTAATTTTGCGTTACACGACCCATTTCTTCTGTAAAGCCGTGCCTGTGTGGGATCTCTCCTCTACTCTCTCTCGTCGTACTCTCCACGCCCGGCCACACAGCGGCCCCGGTCCACACTTCTGACATTTGTCTACAGTTTTAATTGTCATTAACACAGCTGCATATTGTTAAATATGAGGGGCAAACCCGTATTTGTACCAGTGTTTCCGCGGGTAACTCTGCTATCGCGGCGGCCACGGCGAAGAACACAGAAGAAGTTATTGAATACAACTAACTTCAGTTGGTAGAGTAACAGCATGTGAGACGGAGCTGGTGGACCTGGACTTGGACCTGGGAGTAGCGTCCATCACACTCCCTCTCGCAGTTCTCTAGCCTATGTGACGATAAAATTTGTTTTGGTTAAAATCAACAAATATTGGTTATCTATAGCCTTTAACACCTACTGACAGCGGGACTGCTTATTTATATAATTTTTGTATTGTTTTATTGTCCTTACTTCATGGATGCAGAATATCCTTCTGATCATAATCTCTTTGGAAAATCTCTGTAAAGTGTGTCTGCATTTCTCTAGTGATTTACAGTTGCTGACATCCTTCAGGCAAATGGATACGATACTTCTAAACCACTTCAACTATCCGAGTGGCAGACTTTTCTCTGCAGAGCCCCTCAATAAAACATGTGTTTTGAATCTTTTGTATGATTTCTCCGGGTCTTTCCTTCCTCTGGAAAATGTCTAATTTCAACCCGAGTAAATAAATGCGCCATAGTTACATTTGTGCTGCTTTCATTACACTAAATCCAGTTGTGTGCTCGGACTCTTTGACAAAGACTTAAGCAGACAGTGTGTGTGTATGAGTTTCTTAGATTGCCGTTGTCTCAAGTAACCATACCTCATGCCAATTATGCAAAAGCTGTAAACACAACCAGTAGGATAATGATAATAGGAAAAATATGCCCCTGCGCTCTTTGCAATAACAATCTCAGCCCAAGAATAAGAGCCTAAACTGTGTGAATATTAAACAGGTCAAGCTTATATAAATATCCTAAAAGATCTACCTTTTGTCATTTGAGCAAAGACCAAAGAAAGACATCCAAATGGACCAATTGGACAAAAAGTTGAGCACATCTCAGGAGCCTTGTAGGCAGTAACATAAAGGCCCAGTAACATCCTATCATTTGTCTGTGATTAATTGTTCAGGGAAAAGTTGGAAAGCGACCATTTGTAACATGGACATTAGTCATAATCAAAAGAGGCGCAGCTTTCACACAAGGACAATATTATACCCCCTCTTTTCGTTTGAGCTTCATTTAAACAAGGCATTAAATCATTTAACACTTTCTCAGATGTTCCTCCAAGAAACTAAGGAAACGTAAGTGATAAAAAAAATGGTAATCTAAGCGCTATTAGGATACAGGAGGAAAAAAAAGATGACAAACATATGCTATTAATGACCAACATCTGCAATGCCAAGGAGATGTTGCTATTCAAGCCTTACATAGGAATCAAAGACACGTGCATGGGTTAGCGTCACTATGAGTTCAGCCAAACGTTGCCAGGCACTTTGTACCGGGCATGCAAAACAACCACGGTCTGCTGAAGAGTAGTCACTCAACAGGAAAACAGCTGCTTGCGGATTCAGTTCTTAACAGACAAGAAAGGTTTGGTGAAATACTGTTATGCCAGAATCAGGTTTCTCAATCCTCCCCCTCTCCCAGCCGTCCCTGTTTGTAACGAACCACAATAAGTGTGTCCCCAGTCACTCTGTGAAGTCACGGAGTGAATATGAAAACCACATAGGCCTTGGGCAGTTTGTATCATCCTCTGTTTTGAAGTAGGAAAGTAGCATTATTTACCTAAATGCATATCTATCTATCTATCTATCTATCTATCTATCTCTCTAGAGAGATAGATAGATAGATAGATAGATAGATAGATAGATATAGCGGCTTAAACAACTACAACTGCTGCCCTGAGTCATGGAGCTCGGAGCCAGCCGGCGTCATGTGAAATGGATATCAGACGTAATCTCCCAGTTGACTAGTCAATTTATTGGTCGATACGTTCTGGCTCGACCAAAATTCTGATTGGTAGATTTTTTTATGCTGTGTTATTTCATCAGGTGGAAGCATAGACTGGAAAGCACTAATTGCTAATGGGGGTGTTTCCAGAGCACCCCTGTTGCGCAGGTAACAGTCTGTCTTTAGAACACCCACCTTGTTGTCACCTTTTTTTGGATTAGCCCAACCCACTGTGGACAGATTGAAGAAAGAACTAGAAAGCCTTGTTTTAGTGGTTTGATGAATATTTATTCAAATGTGAGTGTTTAATGTACAGTCAGTCATCTTCTACCATGTCGAACACCTCGCCAGTGTGGCAGCATTTTACAAAATGGATAACGGAAAACAGTTGAATGCAAAGTTTACAAGGAACCGTTTGCATATCGCAACTCGACTACAAAGATGGCGTAACACCTAAAAACAGTAAGCTAACTTGTCTCTGTTAGGTTGCCCTGTCTGTTTTGAGGCTATATGAACATATCATAATTGGCATATTTCATAGTCTAATAATCGTTTTATAACTACCGGCGCACCCACCCGCAACGACGGTAGCGTTCCCCAGACCCCCCCGGGCCCCCCCAGACCCCGCTGGATGTTAAGCCTCTGCAATCCAAACGCAAAAATTATATCACGAAAGGAATTGTCGACGTTATTGCTCAGGTTATGAGGCCCATTGCTGTTGTGGAGGGCTGAGGTTTTAAGAACTTGTTAATATACAGCGCCAGTACGCCACACCATCATGCATGGACTAACCCAAAATGTGAGGGACTCAAAGAGAAGGTTTCAGAGTTAATGCAACACAGCGAGGCACTGAGCTTGACCACAGATATGTTTAAATCTACAGTATATATTAAAGTAGACGTGCTTTTTGTGTTTAAGAGTAAAAGCTTTAAATTAATAGTTTATTTGTGTCTCATCCGCGAAGCCGAGCTCCGATGTTCCGCCCTCCGTACGAGGACATGCACAGAGCGCTGATGCAGCGCTGTCAGGGCCGACAGACGAGGGGCATTTCAGTGCAATAAATAGGTCAAAAACGATATAAAATACAGCAAATTGCCTATAAGGACAAGTACTGCGGCACAGTACAGTTAATAAATCTAAGAGTTTTTTTTTTTAACTTTAGAACGTTAGTCGCCCAAGATTTTCTTAGGTTGATTGCAGCCCTAGTGTGCATACATTTCTGTAAAATATCATACAGGCCCGTTCATGAGAAAGCGTTGCCGACAGCAGCACAGCGGCTTGCCTTGTTGAATGCCCCTAAAAAAAAGTTGGGTAACTTTAAAAATAATTGCTGCCTATTTTCCTGTACCTGCCAGGATTAACTTATATAACAAAACTGTCACAACAGCTAAACACAATGTTATTTCAGATCAGAAAAGTTACATTTTACCGTTGATATATTCATCCTCCAGATGAAAAGAAAATCCCATTTTCCTATTTATGCTGCTCTTGGGCAGCAATCTTAGGGCAGATATCATGCCCAGGAGAACAAGCTTTTTGTTTTTAAAGTGGCTTATTTTACAAATTTCCCTTCCCTTTGCTTGAGAAATAATAAGGTAAAATGTTGTCATGATAAAGTGGAAGATGTTAGATGATAGCAGGGCTGTACTGAAAATGCAGTTGTTCACTACTGATAACCTGTAGACTAAATAACACACACTGTGGCTGTAACAATAGGGTTTACTTTTGATTGCTGCTTGGGCCCATTGCGGTAAAACAATGTATGCACTCATTGCACTTTGGATAAGCATTAGCACAAAATGGGTGGCTTCATCAACAGAAACAAACATTGGTATTTTTTAGAGTTGTATTAGCATTACCATTTATATTGTTTTTTTTTGCACATGAGCATGTTCCCTTCAGGTACCTCCTGAGAAAACTAAAAAAAACTGTTATGAAATTCTTCTGCTGAAACACAGTTAACGCTATCTGGATTTATTATTAACATCTGGTACTTTTATCCCCATCATAATACCTTCATGTCAGAGATATGAGCATTTTGTCTCTTTGTGATGGTTTGCCATGAATTCTTCTAACAGCGGACACAAGAAGCACTTACGATTCTCCTCCAAATGTATATATCTAGATGCCTGTAAAACTATTGCCGCACCTGTTTCTCAGAAGATGGACTATCGAATGATATCTTGCCAGTTTTATCCAACATGTTTCACTTTTCAATAACTACAGGAGATGTCAGGCTAAAACAGGACAAACTCTGTTCCAGAAAAGATGGGAAAGAGCAAAGTCTGGAAAAAGGGATGCCAACTGCGATAATCTGATTCTGGATCACGATCTGCACACCAAAGCAAAAATGGGCAAATTTCTAAAAGCAGCCCGAGGCTTAAAAATCTCTAAAGGATCTTAATGTGATCTGTTTTCTATCAGTGTTTGATTGAACTTGATGGCTTTTCTTGGCATGGCAGTAAAAGCAGGATCCTCAAGTGACATTTAAGCTATGTCAGCGCGTTTTTGCAGTAGCAATGACAGATCAGAGTTTTGGGGGCGTCTGTTGTGAACATGTAAAAAAACACAATAGCTGTTCCCACTACCCTGGATCAGGATAATGTCCTTAAAAGACACCGTAGGAAAAAAGGAGTGTGCTTAGTTTTGTCCACTGTCTTCCTGTATGTCATGTTTTTTTTCCAGTTAGACCACCATCATTTCCCAAAATGGGATTTGGGATACGTATTTTTAGATTTAAAGTGAAGTAGAATTTCCAAAGTGTTTGTTCCATAATTATACAAAAACACTATGCACACTGAACAATTAAAATGTTTCATGATGTTTCCACAAGACCCAAAACAGACAGAAAAGAGCTGACTAAGAAAAAGGCAACAAAAAAAGCTGAGTTGGAGAGAAAATGGGATAACACTATGCAACACTAAACTCCATGTATAGAACTTTAACATGTAAATTGCCATCATATCCAGCTGCATTTTAAATTCAAATGGAGCCGGTTGTTGGGACTTGGGTTGAGGATTACTCCAATTGCTTGGGCGAAGCCTTTTAGTGGCCAACAGTAGAAGAATGTGGTTATACTGGCTGACTCCCAACAGTGAATGTCTTTCAGCAAAATGAAGTAGAATTAAAAAGTGCATGCATACTCAGGATATCCATTTTGGATGAATGAATAAAAGGCCCATAGGTAACAGAACAATAGCATGGCAAACTGTCATGAATTAAAATCTTCACACAAACTCAAAGTATGCACATAATATAACATGCTAGAGAGCTTCTCAGCCTGTGGAGAGTTACCAAACTGAATCAACTAACATTTGAGTGCAGAGGGATTTTCCAATCAAAACTAAGAGCAGGGTATTTAGTGCAAAGTATGCATGGCATACCCTATAATCCTCCCTGTACCTCGTTAAACCCAAATACTACTCCTGTTTAACAGGGGTAGCTCCTTGTTAGAGACTCGGATTTGAATCCCTTTACTTGTGCGGTTTCTCAATTTGGTATGATTGTTGGATTGAGTTTACGCTGCAGCAGATAAAGCAATATATGGTAACAGGGGACCAATAAGTGTACAATCCTCCAAACGCCCCCGATAGGTTCATTCCGACATCCAATCTCCTGTTCTAACTCTCTGGTTAAAACTATTGTACAGCAAACCGCACAGTGCTGTCAGTTATCCTCTTTTCTGTGAAGAAACAGAGCCTTGGCCGGCGAACTAGTTCCCCTTCAACGTCTAAACATCCACATCAACCTGTCCCAGGTGCTTCGTTTGCCTCCTTCCTCTGAGTGGCCCACATCCTCTCACCCCAGTGATCTCTCTTTCAGAACTCCAACAAACGTCTCTACCAGACACAGAGATATACTCTGGCTGTTTATGCAGATCTTGTCCTTGTCAATGGCAGAGATAAAGGAAAGATATCACATGTGCAAAACGAGTCTGAATTCTGCATTTTATATTCAGCAGCCAGTTTTATTAAACATGCCCGCAAAAAGTGTGCTCTAGTGCGAAAAGATCTCTGCTACCACATGCGGTGGCTGATGTCCAAGGCAAACACTCCCACCGGTGTGTACACCAAGACAGATGACTATAGGACTAAAGGCCTGGCTAGCACAACGTAGCCCTATTCAGTATTTATTTTCTCAGTTCAAAGCATTGGCAGCAGCCCACTTAGTGTCTGCAGTCCAATCCAATGCAACCCTGATTGCCACAGTGAGGCTTTGCAGCCCACAAAGTCTTATACTGTAACTTGTGCCAGCTACTAACTCCACATCTGCAGTACCCCGAAAAAATGGCGAGGCAGCATCCAGGAGGAAAGGAGGGGGTTTGAGGGTAGGGTAAGGGGTAAAGGGATTCCTCTGAAACCACACTTTACTCTTGGTTGAACGGCTGCTTTGTGCAGCTTGGCGTGATCACACAACCCACATTAAAGGACAAGGTCTGTCATTTAACCAAGCAATGATAAGTAATGTCTTGCAGGCCACCAATCAGAGCGTCAAACGTTCTGCCCTTGGCTGTGAAGTTTATCACTACACTAACTGGATACCGTGTCAGCCGCTTACACAGGGCTCAACTCTATTAAACCTGTGTGATATACAAGCTACCGTAGGAAATCAAGGAGGATGCTGGGTTATATGGGGATGCAGATGTGAGTGCAGGGATGTCTTGTGTTTCTTGAGATACTTTTACCGTCTGGGAATTCGTCGTCTCCTAAGAATTATTTCCTCAACGATGGATAAAGGTGGAAAAGGTAAAATGGTGAGGAAAATGTTGTGGACATTTTTTTTTTTTTTAATGATCATTTGAGAGACTAAAGAAAAGGCTGTGCTCATAGTAGTGTGATCAGAAATCTCTTCTTTGTCTGCACTACATATGCATACACTAGGGCTTCATTCTATTTGCATTCACAGTTCAATATTTCTCTTAAAAGTGAAAATATTTACTATCACCTTAGTTCAACTTTTACTCCTACTCTCACTTCATGTGAAAGTCACACTGCGTAAATTGCGTGCATTTTCATCCGGAAAGCTGTTCCGGAAAGCAACATTCAGAGCAGCCTGGGAAAGATAAAGAAAAATTGAAACATGAATCTTTAGTTTACAGCTATTGGCTTTCATTTTAATTGCCACATTAATGAGTAAACCGAGAAAAGTTAACTTCAAGATCCATTTAAAGTTAAGTCCAATACAGTCTCTAATGGAAGATTTGCATGAACACGATAAACAAAATACAGAAACATACCAGATAGACACTTTAAACTTCTTTAAAAGCCAAAGCTATCTTATGCTTGGATGGCAGTTACTTGACTAACATCCAACATATTAATTTTGAAAGGCTTTTCAGCTGAATTAACCCAAATTGTTGTTTCAGCTTCCAACTGTTTTTATGCATTTTTGTTTTTTTTGACCAAACAGTGTTCTGTGCTTCCTGACTTGACCACATGAGAGCCCTTCAGCAGTATAAAATGGCTATGAGACTAAATTAAGGTTGGCCAATACATACATATGCACCGTTTTTACTGCCTGGCTCCTACTCACGAAGTCCCTCCACTCCAACTTTTTTCCTCTCAGTCTGGACTCTATCAGATGCAGTTGTCAGCACGTATGCTACATGAGAACTGAGGGCTATTATTCACAACAAGCTCATCAACCTGACTGTTGGATCACCCTCCGTGATTATTAGTCTAGGCAATAAGTACTGCACTACTGCAGGGACTAGTTAAGTTTTCTCACTCTTGTAACCGTTCTGTTTTTAGAACTCATCCAGAGCAGTGAGTTCGTTATTCAAGTCTTTCTTTATTTAAAACTCAAATGGCATATGTACTTTTAAAAGTTATCAGTTTTTCCTTTTCAAACTGGCCCTGAAGCCAAACATTTGTCGAGCAACATTTAATAAGACGTGGTATAAAATTCACACTCCTAGTTCTGTGCCAAAATACGTTCCCAAAGTAAAGCCGAAGATAATAAATACTGTAGCTTTGGTCAATCTCAGTTAACCAAATAGAGCTGGTTTCATCATCATTCAATTTCATATACTGTACATGTTCTGTACCACCTGCCAGGATGAAATAACACACAGAAGCAAGGTAACACTGTCCAGGGTAATCCAGGGTAATTCCACTTCTAAAAAACCAACTCAATTTATTCAGTAATCTTTTTCCTTAATTACTTCTAATGGTGGGTTTTTACAGGCAGCGGTTAAATTCATCCCCTATAACAGCGGTATGAGCAGAGTCCGCCGATGGTGCCCAATTCATGACGAATAACAGGTTCAAAGTTGTTGTGTGAACGTAATGGACTAAACAGGTCATAGATTTGTAATATTTTGTTTACATTTTCACATTTAAATAACTGATGTGGTGTTCATTCATGAAGTATTACTTACATCAAGAGCAGATCCTGTAACTATCTTGTAAGTAACATTGTCCTTGTTATCGTGTGTTGTTGCTACTGAATTTAACAGTAGTTTGACAAATTGATCCTAATTTGGTATCTACTTTGTCTTTTTTTCAGAGCTCTCAACCGGATCACATAATCTTCGTTAGTGGATGGAGTTCAGCTCAGTAGCTGTCACTAATTCAATCCATAATACTTTCAGATGGGATTGGGAAAGTCAAAAGTGAACTCAAACGATGGCATAATATGGCCAAAACCACTTAAAGAAAGAAATGTTAATGCTTTTAAGCCAACACAGACTAGAAGGGCTATGAGTGAAATTAGAAACTGAGCGGATCTGAACTCCATCAATTGAGGAAGACGGTGTGGGAAGGCTGACAGCTCCCAAAAACTAGTTGGTTAACTATAAATATGGATTGTTGTCAAACTACAATTTCCAAGGTCAAGAATTAACTTTAACGCTCAATGTAACTGTCCTCCTGATGATTTCCGTGTTTTCCTTCTTTGTCTGAGGAAAATTCCCCTTCCTCCTTTATGTCGCCAACATTTCATGTCTTATATCCTTTTCATTGGATTACACTAAAGATTACAATATGTGGCCTCTTTTTTTTTTTGCCGCAAGCTGGCCTTATTACTGTCTATAATCATCTTGAACATGAGAAATGTCTTGAATATGCGATGACTGCATCCTTTTGCTATTATATTCAAAACCTCAAAGACAATTCCCTAATTACAGACTTGTTACAAGAGAATTGTCCTTCGTACAAATCAAAAGAACAAAAAAAAAAAAAAGATGAGAAAATAGAGGAAGAGCCCTTTTTTTCTTTTTTAGATGAATCGGCACTAGAGGAGATGATTAAGAGCCAGTACCCCTTGTCCGCCCTCTTCTGTCAGTTTGTTTGAAAAAAAAGCACCATGCCAGAGACAGAAATCTCCAGGATTAAATGGTAATAAATTGGTGATGAAATAATCCTGTTGGGCAATCCGATTTCAAGGGACGGGAAGTTGAGTTTCCCAGCACTGTGTCAAACAAAAACACAATAGTTTATAGACATGATGAGTGAGCCTTATAGGCTCTCCCTAATACAATACAGGCATGCTGTACTTGTTCTGTTCGGTGTAGTCATTGCTTTTTGTTTGGACACATGCTCAAACAGGGTGTGCTGCAGAGAGTGACTCATTATGGTTGGGGTACTGATCATCAGAGCAAAAGAAACCAGATCTAGACGGTATACAGTTTCAACAGGCTGAGTTGCAAATACAGAAAAGTGTTTGTTGTTCACTTTTGTTGATACAGTGCATTGTGTTGAGAACATCTAGAGTGTACAGCCATGCTAGCTGCTCCGTGAGGCTGCACTTTGTTCTGTACCAATCATGCCAGCATGCTCACGACGAAAAACCTAATGTGACTGTTTACCAGGTTCACCATTTTAGTTTAGCGTGTTGCTATGCTAATATTTGATAATTAGAATACAGGACAAAGTACAGTTGAGGCTGATGGGAAAGTTGCAGGCAGTTTCACTAAATAAAAAGTCAGATTAGGATTCAAATAGAGACCATGCTTGATATATTTTTTTTAATTTTATAAGTTACTGTCTCCAGACATGTACAAATCAGAAAACAGTGTGAGGATGGGATAATGGACAGCAAAAGATATAAAAAGGACATGCATGAAATATTAGGCCAAGGCTGTTGAGCTACTTTATCACTACATGTGACCACCTCATGTTTCATGTTCGAAGAAGCCAGTAGTCTAAACATGTCATTAAAAATTATGTTTCTATAAACATGTGTCTAAAAAAAACTCAGATTTATGTATTTATGTGCATGAAAATACATATAAACGTTGTTGCATCGAGATGCATCGATGATCTGTTTAGAATTTAATTGCCTCTGAATCGGAATTGAATCGTGAGGAACAATGGATGTCTTTACCAAATTTTATGGCAATGCATTGAATACTTGCTGAGAAATTTAACTAAAAAGCAAAACTGTCACCGCATGAATGCCCCAGAGGAAAGGTCAAGGGATCACCACAGTCAGAGGGATTAATCTGCCCGTGAACATGAACATCTGTACAGAATTTAAAGACCATCCATCCAGTAGTTGTTGAGATATTTCAGTCTGGATCAGAGTGTTGGACCAACAGACCAACATTGCCATTTATAGAGTCAGTAGCATGGCTAAAAAATCATGCATTTACAGAAAATGCCCAGTTGTAGAGAGCCTTTATAATAATAATAAAGATACATTTCAACAAATCTGTTTAGGCCTTACAATAGTTCTACCTACATATTTACTCTAATTTGATCCATTGCCCTCAAATGTCATGTTTTGTGTAGGCCCTATGGTTCTCTAAAACACAGTTAGCCTGCATAGCACTTTTCTTGTCTTGGGTTTGTAAGCTGTAGAACTCAATATTTTACACGTAATGATAGTGGAACCATATAATCCAAGATCACAACCTATCTGCCTGGTCTGCCTGAGGCAAACAGCAAGTGGTTTGATCCAGAGATTTAACTAACTGTGTCAGACTAACCTATAAAAGCCATGTTTTAGGTCTGCAGTGAGTGACAGCTGTGCATAATGCATATCATTTTGCACAAAGCCACCAGCCCACCCACAGCAAAATGTATAGCATCCAGATTGAGAGCTTGTCCCCATTTTCTTCTTAACAAAGCTGATCTTTGTCAGGGTTGTCAATGTTTAAAGCTTTTGGTTATAGAGATCGGATAGCACGTGTTATCGTGCACCATGTGGTTTGATTTGCACAACTTCATAAAAGTCGATTTTTGTAATGCACACCAAGAAAATAGTCAGTTGATACAGTACTGCTGTGGGCTGCATTCAGATTAGGAGCAGAAGTATTTATAGCATGTATTCAAGTAAAATGGGGACTCTGCAAAGAAAAAATCTTTTATTACAATATAAATATGTTAAAGTATTCAAAGTAAACAATCATTTTGCAGAATGTGCCTTTTTGTGTTTTATAGTTGGGCCAGGTGGAGCTCATATAACTTAATACTGTGTGGTCAGGGCCTATCCAAGGTGTCACAAGAGAAAACAAGGGTTGCAATATAGGTACGGTACAATGACAAGAAGAAATATACATATATTGTTATTGACATTAATTACTTTTTATCTGACTTTCCTTGGATCTTTGCTTTTTATTCTTGTGAAATACTGGATAGTTTTACCGGCAGCCTCATAAGTTATTTAAATGAAACAATCTGACAGGTTTAGTGGAGAAAATAACTTAGTTTTTTTTAGATAGTTGACTGGTCACAACTCATGGACATATTGAACTTGTGATGAAGGGTCACTAGCAGATATTAAGTTCTTGGGGGTCATGGGGTCACCAACGTTTTAATCTGTGAAGTATCTAGTAACTACATTTCAAATAAATCTAAGATTAACAATAACACTATCGTCAAGGTCTTGCTTTTCAATAGGGAAGTGGTGCTTATAGTGGTGCTAACTCCAGTAGAACTACAACTCATAATGTGCATTAGTTTGAGAGAGTGAGAGTGAGAGTGAGAGAGTGAGAGTGAGAGTGAGAGTGAGAGTGAGAGTGAGAGTGAGAGTGAGAGAGAGAGATTCAGCATGGCACACGCTTCCATAGTCATAACACAAGTACATGACATCAGAGATCATAAAACCTGACTCATACATTACTGTCATAAGTTAGACTCTCAAATGTGCCTGATCCTCCAGACTTTTCGCAAAGCCTCTTGAATTGTTTAAAATTTGCACCAGACGCAACAAACTCTGCTCGGGAATTAGTAGAGTACAAGCCTCAGCCTTCATGGAGGCTGTTATCATGTGCAAGTTGTTGAATTTATCTACATGTGTCCTCAATGTTTGCTGCCATAAATACTGCGTAGAGGTGGAGCTGCCCCTTGCGCTGTCATTTATCATTCCCACCATCGGTTTTGTATTTATGACACCACTCTGGAAGGATGGCGCCCCTCCAAAGGATGATCTAATAACGCTGAATCCACGGTGATTGATTCAGTTAAGTGGGTGATGTAAATTTCTTTTCTCTGTGCGATCTTCTAATCATGGATATGCATATCATTTAATAGGTCATGCAGGGGGAACAATAGGGGAAGTTTTGATCCAAAATGAGACAACCATAAAACGTTTAAAGGATTATAAATAGAACCTTTATCTTATAACATTTAAGTCCTGATGCTTTGGCAGTTCCTCACATTTGTGAGTGTTTTTCTGTGTTTATGACAGTATGTTTAATACGTATGTGTTAAATGACTGTGTGCAATTTGAGACGGGCCCCTCGTGGTAACAAACCTGCAGTTATTATTATTATGCAATTATCCCCAACTTTGCAGTTCCCCTCATCTCCATCAAGCTTTTTAGCCTCTGTTAGGTCATCGTTGTGTTCGGCTGCATATTTGCTGTAGGATCAGTGTCTGCGCCCCCCTTGTTCGATGCAACAGGCGGCTAGTAACTAACCAAACCTGCTCTCACCTACTACAAACATTTTGATGGAAAACAACCTTTTGTAAGAGTTTTGTAATAACTTAATTTTGCGCCATAGACATTTAACACAGAAATGTACAGTAGTCAAGTTAATTCAATATACTAGCCAGCCCTAATTTGGTCATTTAATTTATTGAAAATACGTTGTATTTGGTTACATTTGGTTCTTGTTTTGGAATTAAAAATGAAATTTAGGAATTTGGTCTCTGAATTCTTGAGCCGTCAACCCCACGGGTTAATGTTTCAGCCTTGCTTTAATGTCTGCGGCATAACAAAAAAAAGAGTGAGCTTTTCACATGAGGTTCTTTCCCACATCTAATGAGTGTGATTTCAAGTGTGTGTGTGTTCGTGTGTTCGTGTGTTTGCTGGTGAGGAAATGAAGCCCGGTGAACAAGGTTATAAAATGTTACACAGTATATGAGCCGCCGCGCCGTGGCACCCACGCACGCTCCCTCATCATCGCGGCGTGGCTGTTTGACTTCCTCTCCCAGTGCTTTGTGGGTTCATCTGGATAACCGGTATAATACGAGCTTCACATGTAGAGAGAAGTGTGGAAAAGTTTAGCTTTCCAGAGGATTGGGGAGAGGGAGAGGTGTTGACACGTTCAGTTCCAGGCAAATTCGGGTGAATAAGCATCGTAGCTGGTAATTTTTGGTCGCACTTTTCACAGTGGGAAATAAAATGTTTTGGGGTGTTTTTCTGTTGTTGGTTATGTGTGTTGTAGCTTTTTTGGTTGGGTTTCAGGTTTGTTTTTGTATTATGTTGACGGCAGATGTATTTATTTATTTAGTTATTCTCTATTAATCCCCTATGGGGAAATTACAATTTAGTTATTACACACTAAACATAGGCCTGAATTACACACACATGGTCAAGTCGTATACATGCACTAATCTAGAGATGTCAGAGTGAGTGGGCTGCCAGTGCTGGACTTCTGTGCCTTGCTCAAGAGCACCCTGGCAGTGCCCAGGAGGTGAACTGGCATCTCTCCAGCTACCAGTCCACATTCTGTACTCTGGTCCGAATGGGGACTTGAAACAGCGACCCCCCCGGTTCCCAGCCCAACTCCCTACGGACTGAGCTAGTGCCACCCCAAACCATTTGTAACTTAAAATCACGTTGTCTTTTCCTTGTTTGAAATGAGAATTTGCTAATTTCATTATTCAATTAATCAAATCAATGCTAAATATCGTTAAATGCTTTCAAACATAGGAACTATCCAGTCAAATCCAGATTTTCTATCGTTGACCAAAGTCCAACTGTATTGGACAAATTTGGAGACTGAATGCCTTGCTCAAGAGCCTTTCAGGGCTGTTGATTAAATTGGTAATATTACCCATTGATAGTACTTGTGTTCATATTTTCCAATACAAGCAATGTTTACAATCTTTCACAATCTTTGTTTAATTTGACCCTATTCCATCTGCTAATAACATGCAATTTGTATCTGGATATATTATATTGATTATGACATCTAATTAAGGGCCTTTGCATTGATACCTGATGTTAATAAGTGTTTTTGTTATCTTGATTTTGGTATTTTTATTGGAATCTCAGTATGCAAAATAGGCAGAGCTGACGTTCTTGTCAACACACAGCAATGTTGCTGTATGGGCTCTGTTAATTTTTCATCTTTTTGGGAAGTGGCTTGTCCGCAGCTTTTGCCAGGCATGCTTGAGATGGCAGGAAGAGGTGGCTTTTTGTGGCCGAACTACACAATTTATACACATTGCAATTAGCTAAGATCTGATTACAATGGGAGCCAGTAGCTACCAATTCCAACATGCTGTGCTTTTTCATTCAAACCTTGGATTAACTCGCATTTTATCCAGATCAAATGATGTGTTGTACTCACTTACTAATTTGTTTACAACATTTCTGTGGGTAGACGTTTAATCAAGTATGATTCATTTTGTCAAACAGCCTTGGTTACCATGTATGTATCATCAACCAGGAAGATTCATTAGATCAGAGGATGCCAGAAACACCACACCTCTATACATTAAGGTCAATTATTGTGATCAAATTGTAAAGAGTAATAGTAGAGGTTGAAAACGTCTTATTACTTGGTTTTTCTGAAGCTTTCAGTCACATTTACAGAAGTAAAACATAGGATTAAATCAAGCAAGTAACAAAATGAAAACCGTTATGAAAAGGGTACTGATTATTATTGGCACGACAAGACAGAGAAAACACGTAAACTTTGCCCCAACGGGGAAAATAATTGCTGACACAAGGTGTAAGCATTAGGCAATACCATGTGTCAGCAACAAGGTGCTCTTAAATTGACCAGAAAGTACAAATTCAGGCATTTTTAAACCCCTGGGTCAAAGGAGATTAAACGGGCAACTAAAATAATTGTGTAAACAGTATTTCCAGACAACATTCTCAGGAGACTTTGTGCCCCAAATCCTCAGGGTTTGATCACCTTTAGCCATAGCATCACTTCCGTGATGAAACGGTGATAATGAAGGAAACATTGTACAAAGCTTTATGTAATCAGAGCACATCATAAATAGGACTGAGTCCAGCTCAGTTCAGTCTCCAGGCAAGTACAGTACATCCAATAATGAGCAGGGAGAGGGGCTTCTCCCCTCTAATAAATAACATTTGAGAATATCTGAAGGTTGTCTCTTATTTTCTTGTGTCTTCTTTTTCTTCCTTGTCTATTTCTTCTCCAGCGAGGATGACTGGTACTCGTAATGCCTTCCAGCTGCAGACAGCCCCCGACCCCCCTTCTCTGTTTTCCCTCCCTCTTCTTTCTTATCTTTGCATGAAGTTTCCACTTGCAGGATAGTGTATCCCACTGCTCCTGCTGCCAGACGCAGACAGGGAGAGAGATGCAAGTCCAAATTCCTTCTTTTAGATTAAGTCTGCAGGAGCCATCTTGCCACATTAAAGGATCATTCGTCAAGATTCTCGGGTGAAATGCTGACATAGTCTGATATACTTGGATATAAGTTAACCAGTCAGGATATTTTAAAGATAAAAATGTGTCGAGTTCATGTATGTCAGTTCCCTCCTTCATAAAGAATTGCTTTTGGTTTAAATAGATCCGCTGCCTGAGCGATGGCCTGCGCTGGAATGCTTACGACATGCCATTTTAAAGACGTGTACCACCTGGTTTTGACATACTAGAGCCGTCCATAACTTAAAACCACAGGCCCACTGCACCAGAAAGGGAGACAGGATGGAGGTGTGGATTCAAATCCAAGAGAGCCAGCAGGTGTCAGAAAGGAAACAGCAGACTATGGAGTTCTTACCCATTCATTTCTTTTCTGTTCTCAACTTTGTCCGACTGATGGCACGAGAAGCACATCGGAATCATCTTTAACTGTCAAACAAACTTCACCAATATTCCTTTTCATTCCCTCTTTTTGTACAGGCAGCAGAAGCCCTTGATTTGTGTGTTTCAACATGTCAGAAGCATCCTTTCTACCATTTTAAAATTGTCATTGTTATGACAAGTCTTCTTGTAAAATGTCATCGCCTGGAAGCTACCTCGCAGCCAATGCCTCCGTGAATGTTGCTGTGAAATCTGCTTCAAAGCCTGGTTTTCAGGCAGCAGACATATTTACATTTAAGTTCCATTATTTAAATTGGTTGGTAAAAGGTATTTTAGGCTCTCAAGACCAGACTTTACCTCCTTTTCTGCTCCCATGAATACAGAGAGATAGATATAAAGCCAAGGGAGAAAATATAGTGTACTACTTAGGCAATTTCTCCTCCTCTTTTAGATTCTTCATCCACACCAGTTATATCAAATCTGAACATCTTTTTTGTGTTTGTCTTGCTTGTCGTTTGCCATTTTTTTATTTCTTCCATATCTCGTTCTCTGTGATGGTTATACGTGATTTCGTTGTTTTGTCTATAAAAGTCTAAAAAAGGTGCCAGTCCCAATTCCTTAATCCTCATGTTGTCCTCAGGTCAAATTGACCCGTTTTCCTATATCAATGTTCTTTTTAACTTCCCAAAATAACATGATTTATTCCACACAACGCTCTTTTGCAACTACAAATCTCTACTTTCATTTCATTAGTTTTGGGGTATCTTATTCCATTTTATAGCATTTAAAAAAAAAATGATTACTATTTCAAAATAGTATTGAGTAAAAGTTGACTTATCCCAGTCTGTGCTTATCCATCAACATACATTCCTTAAATTTTTGTTTAAATGATTCCTAATTTCTGCTTCTCTAAATCAAACATTAGGCATAATTTCCTACGAGGTTTATTGACCATAAATTCCTAAAATAACTGTAAAACATAAGTTAGTGTAACGTAGTGTTGAAAAAGGGACAAAAACATAAAGTTTAAGTAATCGATAAAAAACAAAAGTGTTTATTTTTAAAATTAAATAAAATGTTTTTTCATTTTTTATTTGGTGCCACTATAAACTTCTACACATGACCATTATAGAAATGGTTCATAACACTGTTTCACATCTGTTACCGATATGTTAACTCTCCTATTGCTCTGTGTTTTCCACCACGTAGAACTATTCTCGGGCTCTTTACACACCGGGGACGTTCTTTTTGTTCAATTCTTTTGCACGTCTGTAAAACTTTTTTAAAAGTGTTTTAAGCATGAGTACTTTCACACACAATTTGAAGATTATGAAGCGATAAAGCGACGTAATTTTTGTCCGTACTGTACAAGTTTGATTTTTCGGAGCTTTTGCACTGCAAATAAGAGCTTTGCTTATGAAGATTATAATACAACAACAGAAGGCTGTTGTTGACTGTATCAGCCAACTTTATTACTGCTACAAGGAAAACTCAATAAATAGCTGACGGTAGCTTAGTGTTATCTTTTTCTGCTTTGGGGGGGGGGGGGGGGGGGGGGGGGCTGGAGTCTCAGAAGCTAACCCCATTTACTCCACTCAGCAGCCAGGGAAACAACAATGGGACACATCCGGTGGTCTTGAGCAGCTGCAGCAAACTCTTGTCCTCTATTGTACATTCATTTGACGTCACTCTCCTCTGCTACTCTCGTCTGCTCATGTCGCATGGACAATATTTCCTTTTATCATGTTTTTAATTTGTCACGAACCCGGTGTGTAAAGGCCTAAAAGAGATGGTCAGGAGTAATTTCACCCTAGAATCCTTTGCACTACAACCTCGAACCAAACTCTCTCCCCAGAAGCTTTTTTCCCTTGGTCTAACATTGGTTGAGTTGGCGCTATCAGCCGAATGGCTTAGTGCAGGCGCTAATGGAACCAAGTGTGTATGTCGTAAATCGCCCCACTAATAATGACAGGAATGGTACCAAACTTCTACAGTAGTACAAATGGGTTCTGTACTCATAAAAAATGAGGCATAGTAAAGTTTGTAAGTAAAGCTGGAGTTTATTTAAATAACACTTGCTTGATGGCTTCTGCTCTTTGCTGCTACAGTCAGTAGAGTACTTAGGGACCGTATACAAACTACAAAACTGAAAAGAGATACAAAAATATTTTTGATTAAATACGGTAGTGTTTGTGCTTAATGCTCCATTATATGCACCAGCTAATCAAAAACCTTTTGATATTGTAGCTTACAGTGGGTTTTGGGATTTTAATACTGTTAAGTGCAGCTTTAAGTAACAAACCACCGATACTGCCATTTTCCTGTCAAGTCACAACTGCTGTGTGTATTTGGGCCTATAAAAACTACTTGTGGGAAGTCTTATTTCTTTAGAGAAATATTTGGGAGTACTCTGCAAACTTAGGAAGATTTTATTTTGCGGTAGTCTTACCAGTCAACATAAATTGTATGTGGTTTGCAAAAAAATGACATTGTGCACATCCTTCGATTTGGTAAACTTGACTATCCCACATCCAAAGAATTAAAATGCATGCACATAACTCATTGGCAGTTGTTTCACAAATCATTTTTCAGGCATTATCTTTCCACTACTCAATACTGCTCGCAGGAGGAAAGGAAAGGATGTACAAGATTAAACCAATATGAATTTTCAGAGTTACAGTAGTCCGGCCAAACTGTGTGCAAAATAACCATGAATCACAAGTGTTCTCGTACCAAGATGTGACCGCAGTAGCAAACTCTTTCCATGTTGCAGTGCATCATCGTCTTCAAGCCCGAGTGCAACCATTCCTCACCATACACAGAAACACAAAGCAGAGCAGCAGCAATTCTACGCTAGAAAATAAAAAGGAGTGCTTTTACATCCTGCCGAGTTGTGGACAGATGTTAATGCTTGACGAACATTGCGGGACGCTCAGACGCAGACCTGCCAGCGCAGTCTGCCTTTGTCTTGCGGAGGGTCCTCTCTGAAATGTGCTGCAGTGACGCAGACCTCCACCGGAGCTTGGAGCCGGCCCGACAGCCAGATGTGTAATGAAATGATGGGGAGAAGCCCGGAGTTGGTGTGGGGGGTGAGGGGTTGTGCACCATTTCAGATGCTATGATGTGGGCGAAGTGAGGAACACATCACATGAATGCAGCGAGTCCCTTGTCTGTTTTGGCAACAGGCAACTGTAATGGCTCCAAGGCACGAGTGGAGAAAATTAAAACCAAGAGAGAGAGATAACTGTCATAGTTATATTTTTGACCTTTTTGATTTTTATACTTTGATAAATTGTTTCTCTCTGTTTGTAATAACTTCAATGAGATGGAAATAATGGCTTGCTCCAAGCTGCCTGAATCCTAGATATCAATTACCTCACTGCAATGATGGTATGACACATTTCTACCAGATACATTTGTGCAGCTGCTCTTGTTGGCAGTTTCTTTATTACAGCATGTAAAGTATACAACAGCAGTTCTGGGAAAATAAAAATACACAAAGCAAGGCCAACCTTTTTCTTGTCGCTCTGAAATTTGTAGCTGCTTTCAGCTGACCCCAAAATAAATAAAGCGCACACATTGTCAGCTGAAAGGTCATTCAGGTTAATCTCATTTTCAAACTACTTGTCGTCGGCCTCTGAAATGTTAGTATCTCCTGCTACCAGCAGGAGTTTTACCAAAAACTAAGAAAGCTCTCAACCAAAGGATTTGTGTCAGATTCGTAAATGAATGTTTTCCTGGGGAAACAAATCACTCTTTTTTTTGAGCTCACGTGCCACGATGACTGAATATTTCCAGTCATGGTTTGTTTACTTCCTAAATGTAGTGGGCTCGCAGGAACACATAGCAATTCTGCTGCACTTCTAGAGACACTTGATACAAGGCAGGTTTTGTGGAGGGCATTTGTGTCAGTGAACCGAACAAGCTGATGCAATAATTGTTTCCATTAGCAAGCTCAGAACCTTTTTTGCGCTCTACGTCCTTTTAAAGTATAGTATTGTGCATTAGATTAGAGTCCTTCAGACTGACTATCTACCAGACAAGGAGTATTTTCAATAAACATTTTAGAAAATGATTATTGGATATGCGATACGTCTTAGTGGTTCTGAGCTTGAGATCTGAGAGGATTACATCCAATGGAGACTTCAATGCAGCTGGTTTATCTCCTTTATCATCTCACGGGGTCGTTCACATAACAGCAAGCATCTTCAATTGGCCACAGATGTGTCTCAGTAAATGATAATCCTGTCACTGATCACCGGGGAAGAGTAAAGACCAGTTGATTAAACAAGGATTGTGACAGGCTTTCAGGGCCCTGATAGGATTAAATGACTGTCATAACGAATGAGAACCAATGAGTTAGTTTTGACGGGTTGCTGAAGAAATCTGATATTATTATTCAGATAATCATTGATATTGTAATTCAAATTTTTTAAACAACTGGACATCAGTAGTGTCCTTAAATTCACTTTACACCCCTGTGCCGCCCCCTTTCACAAGAAGGAAATAATGAAAAATTTTCATTATAAGGACTTTTAACAGAATAAATATTTATTGAGGCGCACCTTTTCTCAACATCCTTCTCAACTCTAAAACCTTGTCTAATTCAGCTGTCTACCGTTAAAGACCATGTAGCCTGAGGCTGAGATTGAGATTGATACCCATAAAGCAGGAGACAAGAATCCGATAGTAACACAAAGTAGGAGATACATGAAAAACTACTGCGTACAAAAATTTGAAATAGTTAAATCCACTCTGATGTGCATTTAGTTTTACTTTCACGATTTTCCGCACTCTGAAGTTGCCGGCCTCACGGAGTAGCCTCATAGACGTAATCAACTCACAGCATGATAGGCGTATACCGTGAAACAGCCCTTATATCACTGAAAAGTATTTCCATATTTTGACACCAAATACATTGATTTACTAATATGTATGCCAAGTACTCTTTGTGGTGTCAAATATTTACAATGTTTTATATTATTGTATATTACATAACAAATAAATTATTGGCACTTTTTGTATATTGCAAAAACTAATTAACAATTTTTTAGGCATGGGGGCAGCGGAAACAAGTTGTGAACACAACACTGACATATCATGACCTTTTAAAGATGATTGCCTTAACTTGCTTACAGTTGCTTCTGGACACACCCAGCGGATAGGAAGATACGTTTTCGTTCATTTGGAGTTGTTTCTGGTCATCTGATGAATGTAAGTCTAATATCCACTCTCTTTTTGCTCTGTTTTGGGTCCCTACCAACTCCTGAGGAAAATATCTTGCTCTTTAGCAGCCAAATGCAAAACTCTGTCTCCTAAAACTACGTTTCCATACAACCAAACTGAATTCCCAATTATGTTTTGAGTGCAACACATTTGTAAGCTACCGACGCATAGTGTGAAACGGTCTCTGTTTTAAACAGGTGGCAAAACTTCTAAGTTGTGTACGTAATAGATGTAAAGTCGTCATGTATGTTAGGTGTGTTACATAAACAAGTCAATGTTTACTTTTGGTTTCACACAAGTCCTGTGTTTGTTTGTCTCCTCTTTATGCGGACTTGATTAGACACATATTTGTAATAGGTTCAAGACCAAAACGTCATTGAGAATGCCCTTACAAAGTATGGGAATGTAATTCTTTGGAGATACGACAAAAATGCTCTATGTTCACCAGCTAGTTGCTAACTTTGTCTGCTGTTTGGTGACATGTATACGTGTATAGATAGATTGAGTGTGTGTATATAACTTAAATACATTTTTGCTTTAAAAAATGGTGTATAGCTAATGTCTTGAAGGCAAAACTGTTGAAATGCAGTATATACATTTCTGAGCCGTGATACAGATATTCCATTGATTGAAACGCCTAACGGTAAAGAAAAGGCATTTTTTTCCAAATCAAATTTGATGAATGCTGCAGATTCACACCAAAAGTTTGAACATTTTGGAGTTGTGTTTCAAAGACATGGTCACAGAACTGTTTTCTTTAGAATTCTTATGAAGCATATTGGTAGTGCTTTGTGTATATCCATTTCAGTCTCATGCAAAGTGCTGTTCTTTTTGGATTTGTTTCCTGGACTGTCACAGTGGTGTTCATTGAGCTGGATTTACCCACATTTCCCAACACACCATCAAAGCTGCTCCTGCTCAGTCCGAAGCTTGCAACGGATGATGAAAGGTAATTTCAATCAAACGTGGAAAGCTCCAATCACCAGAGAGGGTTTGTAGCTGCTGCTCTTTTACTGCTCTGAATGTCACACAGTTTGAGACATTGTTCTTTTCTCTCCAAGTTTTTAAATCCCTGACAGTGTCAGGCTCTTTCAGTTTAAACAATGTTTTTTTGTGTTTACGTCAGTGAAAATACTGTGCATATGAAACGCTATCTTAAATGTAAGTGTAACCTAAAACTGCATTATAGAAGCGTATAAACAATTGATATTACTGTCAATTTATTTACTGGCCAGGCTGAATAATTATTCAAATACTGAAAGAAAAGTTTGGAACATTTCAGTACTTATGAAACAGTTCTGTAGCAGTTATTTATCAAGACCCGGGGCTTTTGAGGTTGTCATGGGTGCAATGTTTTACAGATGTTCTGCAACAAGTGCATATCTTTAAAAAAAAGCGGGGGGTTATTTTCTGCCCCATAGTCTATGCTTTATGACAAATGGCAATCAATTCATCATAGATAAATCTGCAAGTGGATTCTTGTCAAGGACAATCTTGCCATAAACATTTGGTTCGAATCCTCTGGATTATTATCTCTGAACATGTGGACACCGCTGGCAGGCGATTCCGAGAACCACCCATAACAAAACAACCAGGAGCTCCGCTGTTCAGCTGTGAAATAACAATATATAATGAGCTTGTGCGGTAAAATTTATTTTCAGAGAGGAAACAAAAATGCACACATAGCTTTGATGATGTCACCCGTATGCCAGATCCCCTGCATGCGCCTCACAAGGCATTGGCTATCAATGAAAAGGTTCCATTCTGGTAGCGCGGTGATCGGAGAGCGAGCCAACATGGTCACACCCCAGCTGGGAACAAAAGCTCCTTTGCAGTTGGACGGCTGTTTGATATTGTTACCAGACTCCTGCTCTGCTTTCAGGCCCAGCCTCAACTTCTCTGCTGAACTCTGTGAGATCATGCAAAGAGGTGCAGCTATAAAACCCAAGGATAATGAAAGAGTTGACTAAAGAGAGGAACTGTTATCTAATGACCTCAACTGGCTTTACAATCGATGTTTGGTTTTCCCTCCTTCAAAAAAAAGAGGAAAAAAGAAGTTGGAAAAGGGGGATAAGGCCGGAAAACCCCACACCCATTTGGAAGCAATTCCAGCAACCGCCATCTGAAAGTGGTTGGACGTGATACCATCACACATTCCCAAAAGCAATGAATCTTGGGAGATTTGCAAAGACAATCGTGCCTTAGTTTGCAAAAAGCTAGTTGATAGTAGGGGTGGGTAAAAAAATTGATTCTTAAATGCATCTTGATTCTCTCTAGAACGATTTGATGCTCGATTCTGATAAGTTAATCGATTATTAAAAAATGTATGTATAGGTTTTTTAATTTAATTTTTTTAAGTTTTGATTTTTATTTAAAAGCTACTGTCTTCAGAAGTAAAACAGAAAACAGAGTGTGGATGGGTTAATGGACAACAACTTACAGTTCAGGCCAGAGTGCAGAAAACCCCCCACAAAAATATCCAAAAGAGAAAAAAAAGGTTTTTATTTATACACATGATTTAATAAGACCTGCATGAAATAATTAGGCAAAACACAAAAAGGCTGTCCATCTACTTTATCACATTACATGTGACTACCTCATGTTTCATGTTGTAAGAAGCCAATTCTTCACCTTTAAACATGACTGGAGACTGCACAAGCATGTTTAAGGCAAAATAAAACAGAATACTTTATTAAAACTTGTGTGTGACAAATACTGTATATGTCAAAATTGAAAAAATTCAAATTTATTTAAATCACACATGGAAATGTATATCAAAACATTATGCATCGAGATGGATCAATAATCTGTTTAGAATTGAATCGGGAGGTGCCAAGAGATTCCCACCCCTAGTTAATAGTATCAAATCACTCTCATAGCCGGAGAGGAAATGTATTCATTTTGTTACCATTTAAGTTTCTGGGAGAGATTTTTATTTTCTCGGTCGTCATTATCATTGTTTACATGGCATTATAAATATAAAAAAGAGAAAATCAATGTGGTGGTCAACGTTTAGCCCTAGTGAGGATGATACACCAGTCAGGCGGCTCGGGCCTGTATTACTGGCCAGTTTCATTGGATCAGATACATCCATAGTGCCTTATAAGTCAGCCTAATAACAAGACAGTGTAGTACAGAAATTCCAAAGATGTAATGCAAGTGTTATATAAAGAAAGAGTGTCATTTTGGTAGCTAGTATTTTGGTCATAATTCTATAATAACAAAATTGAAGTTTTTTAAATTGTTTTTTTTACATGCTTGGTTTGTCAGTGCTGACTAGAAGAAGGAATCTTTTGTTGGAAGGAGTTGCAGTAGCCACAGAAGACAGAGGAGCACTGCCAACGGCCATCTCAGTGGT
>NC_048416.1:26177257-26197023 GCF_013103735.1 Etheostoma cragini
AAAAAAAAAGTTACACTGTTGTGTGCATTGAGTCCAGGTGGACATTAAAACATAAGCCAGAAGTAAAAGTTTTGACTTTAATGCGTGTAGTACTCAACTCCTGAGCTTTATTTCTCCTGAGTTTTTAGGAAAGTATTCCAGGTGCTCGGTGCAGTTCCATCTCTCAAAGCAGACCTCGTCCATCTGCAGCTGGGAGATATAACTGACACTCTTCATATCAAAAGTCACTTCAGGACTCCCACTCAATGGAGCTCACTTTGAGCTGTCCCCCCCCCCCCCCCCCCCCCCCCCCCCCCCCCCCCCCTGTATTCTGTCAGGCCCAGAGCCAATACGGATTTACACCTGGCAATTTGGAGATGAAAAAAGAAGAATTAGCTCTTCCAAGTTCAGAGTCCAGAGCTGAAATGGAATTTTTTTTTTATCCTATTTCCTTTTCCTCATATCACATCCAGCTGTCAAATACCATATTATGCAAAGCCGTCTCAGGTACTAGGAGGTGCACATGGTGGATAAATCAGCAAGTTCTTAAAAACTGCTGGGACTGTAAGTTGTTATATACAGGTCTGACTATCAGCAGGTCCGACTATCAGCAAGGTGTAGGCGTTTACATCTTGCTCCCAGCGGTCTTGTTTTCTGCAGCACAGAACGTAAGGAAATAAAAGAGAAGAAAAACAGACAAAGTAATTTATGTACTTGTACTTTAATCCTCCAATTAAGAAACATGATGGAAACAAGTTTATTGTTTGGCGTTTAAAACACAATGAATTGTAAAGCACCAGCGTGTGATTTTTGTGCATTTTTGGCTCCTTTTGTTGAATAGCAGCTCAGTTTTCTTTGGGGAAAATGGCATTGATAAATACATTTGTAATTCGAGGCCACTGTATTAAGACATGTACTCAGTGTGTAAAACCCCCAAGAACTTGTCATCAAGTACTCCCAACTGATTTAATGAGAAAAGAAAAAGGCGCGATTAGGGGGAAAAAAGAAACTCATTTTTCAAAAGTTCCCACCATCAGTATAAATCAGGACTTTGCAACTGTATTTGTAATCACTGAGCAGCAACACATGCTAGATCAATCCCTCACATGTAAATACTCAAAACAGAAAGATGGAACTGCTTTCGGAAGATCCAGCGACACCTTAAGAAAAAAACAGCCGCCCACTCGCGGCTGTGCAGCACGCCTGTTTTCTAAGTCAAGTTTGAATAGAGCCACACTTCCTCTGCTTGAACCTTGTAACACGGTGCAATTGCTTTTTGATTGGGGCCAATGTCAGCTGTGATAGCAAGGCTGCAAAACTATTTCTCCGCCTTGGGCGATTGGGTTACGACGAATCGGTGCAGAGGGGGCTGTTGTCTCTATACGCTGAGTAAGCTCCTTGAGGATGCTGGGAGGGCTGACATGTTTTACAAGTGTTTCTCATGAGGACGAATCACGCACTCCAAAAACTTTATCTGGATCTGTAGAGGCCATACACGGCTCCTATCCCTTTGGCAATATTTGCTTGTCCATGCATGTTTGTTTGTAAAGGTTAATGTTTTGGGGAAATGTAAGAGAAAACAGTGAGTGACCACATACTGTAGACGGGATAGTGTAACATTTACTAAACCAAAGGGGCATTGAATGGCTGTTTTTTGTGGTAAAGAACAGAGACCTTAAGCTTTTGGACATCGTGTACAGTAGCTTCCTCCAAATTCAACCAAAAGACCAGATATAAAGAATCAGTTGGCTGCAACTCATATTTTTCCTCATTAATCCTCATTTCCTGATTAATTGTTTTAATATCCGTTTCAATTGCCCATATTATGAAAAAAACACTTTTTCTGGGATTTGGGGTGTTATTTTGTGCCTCTGGTGCTTCCACATACACACAAACTTGGAAAAAACCCATCCATAATGTTTTGAGTGAGCTATAATTCATAAGACAGAGAAAAAGGCGGTCACCGTGAGTGTTGACTGTCAGAGTAACAGTGGCTCTCCGTGCTGGGATAACTTACTTACTGCTCTGGACGGGCCGCCAGCGAGATTGACGTTATTTTGACGTCACATTGTTGCACGACAGGTGAGGAGCGGCTGTAAAGAGGGCTTAAGAAGGACGGCACTTCTGTGGCCAACATGGCCTTTGTTTGTGGTGTGACTGGTTCTCCTCTAGTCTCTAAGAGAGGGTTTTCACCGAGGTGACTTTCTGGGCGGTAACCCGGATGTGTGACCATATTGGAGGCACTCGGTGTAAACAACTGAACGGAGTACAATGGAGTATTGTGCACTTTGGATACTTTAGGTGAATGTAACCATATGTTAACAAAAAATAATCATCCAAGATGTAAAGGCATATAGGGTAGGACTTAAGCCACAAGAAAAGGTGTGACATTTCGAGAAATTACGGTTTATTGGCGGTGCAGAGCCCTACAAGTTGGCTCCCTCTTCTTGGATCCGTGACGACCCGGTGATTCTTTCTTCAGAGACACTCTGTTTGCTACCTACACTGTACACTGAGTTTGAGCTTTGCCAACCACAAGCACCACCTTTCTTCTGATAACTTCTGGCATTCCTCTCCCTGGTTTTTAATAAGTCAATAATATTCCAAATGTTGTTCTCTGTCTGACCTATTGGGACAACCAAAAACACGGCAATAATTAACCATTTTCCGACGTTCGGGATCTACTTCAGTGCCTGTGCTTTCTTGTGATGTGGAGTACCTCCAATATGGCACCTTCCGGTTTGATGATTGTTTTCAGAAGAATTTAAATAGGCCTAATCATTCATCCGGTTTCTGTTTCAAAAAGCAGAAAAGAATAACCCATTAAAACCTAGAATGCAAATGTAATTTCATACATTAGCAGTGAAATTAATAAATGCATAATAATCTTGAAACGGTGATTACTTTTCAGACTGTAACCGTACCAAAAATATCTATAATCGTTGCATCCCTACTACCATGGCATAAATGGTATGGCAAATTAAAGGAGGGTAGACACATTTTTGTATTTTAAAATATATATAAACACAGTATTTTTTTTATTTTTTTATTTAACCTTTATTTAACCAGGAAGTCCCTTGAGATTGAAATCTCTTTTTCGAGGGACACCTGATATAGACCTGAAAAAGCTTAACCCTTGTATTTAAATCTAAATGATGGTGATAAATGTCATCATGTAAATGCTTAGATCATGTTCCAATAATAGCGCTGTTAAAGCTGTGGAAGTACGCGTGTTCCCCCACTGGCAGCAAAAGTATAACTCTCACTGTTGTTATCTGGTCCGTACAGCGTTACAATTAAACTGGTATTTGCTTGGTTTCTTATGTTAAAAGCGTTGCCCTAAATCTCCTAAAAGACTTTCATCACCACATGCATCCAGCGTTATTAGAAAGAAGAACAGAATAGGCTATCCCTGACTTTCAGGTATGATAAGGATCCATGTGTTTATTGTCCTTCAGTCACTTCACCATCTGGTGAATGACCTTTAGGATACTAGTTAAGTTCTTCTCAAACCCATCCCAGACAGGGAGGATAAAGGAGGAGTTGCTGTTAATGCTACAGAGGTTCTACAAGATAAAACAACAACTTGGTGTTGACAGGGAAAAAAGTCATGCAGCTTCAAAACACTTTATGGCTTCAGGGATGGAGAAAAAAGCAGCTGTTGGTTTTCATATTTTAAAATCATACAGAGGTGGCCTGGCCGAGGAGTCCTGAAAGACATTCAACTAAGGCTGCACCGAATACCACTTTTTGAGATTTGAAACTTCGGTGCTTTTTGATGGAGAACATTCACAGCTTTGGCGGAGGCTACGGCGGGGGTAACACCTGAAAGCAGCTTTATGTTTTGGAAAAAAGAGAAAATAAAAGGCGACCCATCGAGAGATGAAGCGCCTGCTTTGTTATTGCAGGACCACGGTTATGATAGCTTTGCATTTATCATTAGTTTGTATTTTTATTTTTTCAAATTCAGTCTAGTTAAGCTAATTTTGTTTATTTTTAATTTTTGAAAATGTTTACTTTTTATTAGTTTAATGTTTTAGTATTTTTTGTAAAATGGGTTATTTTCTAAAAAATGACCTTTTCAGAATCTTGCCCCTGAAAAATTACCCAAACTTATTGTGTAATAATAACAAAACAAAAACATAATACAATTTAAAAAAAAAAATGTAATCACAATGTATTCAACAATAATATGTATGTAAATAATGTGTAGTGTACAGTACATGATGAGCACAGATACGTTAACACATATGCTACACAAGACGCCGCTGTAAGTGCAAATTGTCTTTGACGTGTTCCCAGAAAAAAACAAAACAACGAACAGACCATAGAAGACAGACATAAACCGGTTCAAGTAAGGGACAAACATTTTGAAGTCAATGGACTCACACAGTTGTGTAGACATCCCAGTATCAACACAAATATTAACCCCGCTTCCTCTTGCCTATGGTGTTCCGACGTACTTACTAACCAGCAGCTACCAGGTCGCCAGTGAAAGCAGCCTGTAGTGTTCTCTGTCCTGCAGTTGTCTCCGTCATGCTGCCTGGCCCTGTACCCGGACGTCCCTGTACCCGGACGTCGATGCACCAGGGTTAGCTTCTGTTTCGGGGAAGGGGGGCTTGGCTTTCTCCTTTACCTTGTTAAGGTAAGCTAGGTCAGCCTCCTTGTGCGCGCTTCTCAAATTCAGTTCAACTTTCAATTCCATTTCATTTATAGTATCAACTCAGAACAAGAGTTATCTCAAGACACTTTACAGATGGAGTAGGTCTAGAACATAATCAGGACCCACCAATTCTAGTAATTCCCCCAAGACCAAGCAATTAGTGCGACAGGCAGAGGAAAAACTTTAAGGAAGAAACCTCGGACAGACACAGGCTCTTGGTACGCGGTGTCTGAAGGTTTCGGTTGGGGTTGTAATGAATAGTGGTAATAACAGTCACAATAAAATACAATGGAATAGTGACTAGAAAAAGTAGTTTGTTGTAGTTCATGGCAGGGCAGTGCATAGCACTGCACGGCATAATGGCACAGCCGGACGTAGCAGGATGTAACAGGGCATCACAGGACATGTAGCAGGACCACGACGTTAACTGCAACCGTGATTTTGGAGCCTCCCTGATCCTAGGAAACATGCTGGGCGTAAAAGAACACACGGACTGCGGGGAATGACTCCCTAGAGCTATGGTAGGAACAAGCATTTCTGGGACATGGATGCACACAGATGGAAAGATAGAGGAGAGAGGAGCTCAGTGTGTCAAAGGAAGTCCCCGCTGGTCTAGAAATACAACAGCATAACTAAGAGAGACAGGGTAAAGAGAGGAGGCTGGTCAGCCGGATCATCCTGCCCTGGCCTGCCTCCTTCTAGTTTTATTATATTATTGATTATGTGGTAGATGAATCTGACGACTATGAGGCTGACGCTGCGACTCCTCCATCCCTAACTGTAAGCTTTTTTTAAAGAGCAGAGTTTTAAGTTTACTCTTAAATGTGGTGACGGTGTCTGCCTCCCGGACCCCGACCTGGAGCAGGTTCCACAGGAGAGGAGCCTGATAGCAGAAGGCTCTGGCTCCCATTCTACTTTAAGAGACTCTAGGAACCACAAGTATCTCTGCATTCTGGGAGTGCAGTGCTCTAGTGGGAAAATAGGGTACTAAGAGCTCTTCAAGATAAGATCGTGCTTCACCATTTAGAGCTTTGTAGGTCAGGAGAAGGATTTTAACTTCAGTCCTGGATTTTACAGAAAGCCAATGCAGAAAAGCTAATACAGGAGAAATATGATCTCTTTTTAGTTTACACACGTTGCAACATTCTGGATCAGCTCGTGTCTCAAGGGACTTATTTGAGCATCCTGATAATAGGGAATGACAGTAGTGCAGTCTGGGCGTAACAAATGCATGGATGCAAATGTATTTTCAAATTCGTGGGATTTTTTTCCCTTTAATAAATTGTCCAAATATTTCTCCACCTTCCACTGAAAGGCACTTGCTTTTTATCATGATAAAATAGGACTCTGCTGCGTTCTTCTGACTTTCAGTACAGCCATGATGCCACGTGAGGGGCAGTGACTGTTGTGTTGATGTTGTGTTCAATTTGATATGGAATGTTGGAATTGTTGAAATGTTGGAAACTGTACATGTCTATGGCATAGACTGTATGTTTGGAAACATCAACCCTGAAAGATATCAAAATCCTTGGCCGTTTAGTGCTTGTTTTGTTTTTTACCTTAATATTGTTTAAAACCATTTTACCGTATGGGACTTGCACGCCGTGACTGAGTCCAATGGCCGGTTAACGTTACCTGATTGTCCACAGCAGGTTCACATTGGGTGGCTTTTCTCCAAAAGTTGATTTGGACTAACCTTTATGCTGCAGGCATTCTATTAAAACTGACTTTTTTTTCTCCAGACTGTCTGACAAGGGATGACCGACGCTGTGTGTGTGTGTGTGTGTGTGTGAAGGAAGGAAGGAATGCTCGGCCAGCCGCTGCCTGCGTGTTGGCATCATGCACGGCCTAGCTTTACCTTGATCATTTTGCCTGAAAACAACACCAGACTGCTACATTATAACCAGACAGACGTCTACACACATCCGACTGCTTGCTTGTAACTCAACATTTCTCCATTCTGGGCAGAGATGGGCGATTAATGCTGCTGCATTAATTAGCCAGCGGCTAGCGGACATTTAGCAAGCAGCTTAGTCCTGACAAAACACCACAGTGAGTTAAAGTCTTTAAAAATATATATATATATATGAATCGCAAAATTTTAAATCTAATACCTAGCCATTGAATGGATATTTGATCATTCAAATATTCAATTTCAGCCCTACATTTAACATAGTAAACCATGGAAGTTTTATATTCAAGTGGGAGAAAAGAATATTACCAAAATTAGAAATAGGAGGTTTTTATTATGATGTATGATAAATAATGTGTTGAGTAAAGGAAAAGTAGTTACAGGCTGGGTTTTTTAATGTAGAAATTCATTAAAATATGAAATATGGGAAACCAAAGGAGCAGTTTGTACAGCTTATCCATCAAAACAACAGATGAACAAATGCAGTTCCTCCTTCTCCCTTGTCGTTTCTTGTTGTTGGGGTTGTATTTTGATACTTAGAATCCTCTCACGCAGTAACAAGAAACTGTAGCGATACCCATTTTAAACTGTGACCGTCTGCTTGTCATAAAGTTGCAGGTGCATCGGCCAAGACCGCGGGCCAAACAGGCTAACCTTTGCTGAGAGGTTCACAGCAACAGATTGTTTCTAAATCAGGCCTTGTGTGAAAATGGCTCCAAGTCATGTTTATCCCATTATATCAAATGATTTAACATGGGCACCAAAGCAGGCATGTGGACATATTAATAATGGAATTCCTGCTCCGATTTATTGCTTATATGAAAGCGTCAGCCTTGTTCTGACATTCTTTTGGCTGGACAGACGGTTTGTATTTATCTGATGAATCGACCAATGGGCTCAGAAAGTATTCAGGACGGGCGAGAAACCTTACTGTGACCCATGGAGACAACGGCTCCTCTGGGAACTGAAGGGCTTCACCCTTACCAACCAGCATGAAAAAATCAGCAATGCCACACAGGTTGAAAGAGGCCAAAACTGCTCTTGCGCAAAGAAACTTGGAAATATTATGATTGCGTTCGTAGAAGATTTCCCTCAGTTTGACAGGCACAGCCGGCTCAACAGGGAAGCATTGTCTGCCCTGTACAAAGAAGTGGTAACCCCCGTGGAGAAACATGCTCCCACCAACGAGCTGATAAGTGATACAAACTGTGGAGTTTATGTTTGGGGTTTTTCGCTGCAGTGCGCATAGATGATCCAGTTTTTACACAAACCGCTCAGAGGTTTTTAACAGATACAGCATTGTGAGATCTCACCAAATCAGTCTTTTTCCATGGTACATTAAAACATTGGACACAAACATTTGAATCCTTTGGCCTTCCTCTCTTGTTTCAAAAGCATGAGGATGTACCTTAAGCTTTTTATACCGAGAAACTATAATTCAGCTCTTGTATTACGCAGGAAAAAAGGCAGTATTAGCAATTGATTAACCATGTGCTTCATGTTGCCAACAGGTTGCCGTCAGTCGCGCAGTGTTTTTAGTCCAATTTAAAGTAATCCTTATAAAGCAGGTTTCCCAATCATGTTGTGTTCAAATTGGATTTGTTTTTGGCTGAAGATTCACATAAAGTACATTTGGAAAGAGTATTTTGATGCTATGATTAAAATAATATAATTTTGGGTTATCACTGCATATCAAATAAAGTTTTTCAATGCATGTGTGAGGGTAGCAGCAGCATAAAAACTGCTCTTGATCCTTTTTCCTACGTGCTTGCTATTATTGATTGAAGATATAGATAGACCGATTATTGACCCTGGCTGATTATTGGGCCGTTTTTAGTCAGTTTGGAGATTATCTGAATCAACGTTTTAGTTGCCTGATAAAACATAAAGTTAATTACTTAAAGTGCGGCTCAGCTGCAGCTCTGTCTGGCCCTCTGCATCGGTTTCACTCACTTCTGAGTCATCTTTTACAGTGTATTATGTTGAAAGTTTTTAATTTATTTAATGGTTGCTTAGAGAATTTAAACAAAGGTTTGTGTTGGAGTTTATAACAATCCAGAATCTTAATTGTGACTTAAAGGTGCTCTGCAACATGTATTTCATTACTTTGTGGCAATGTCTAAGTTCTACCATGGACATTTTCTTGTGTAAGAAATGCCTTATTTCAAGCCATTCTATATGTGTATGTATGTATGTATGTATATATAAATATATATATTTTTCTGATATGATATTGTAAGCAATGTAGGCAATAAAAATGTTGCTTTTTCTGAAAATTAAACCAAACTAGTGTACATTATTTCTCCTGATTAATCGATGGAATCTCCAGCTAATCCTGCCTGTTGCTGAACAAGGTTGGAGAAAGAGTTATCTAGCTGTGATCTTACCGAGCTACTGAGCATGTGCAACTTCCAACAAAGATAGTATAGAAGTGACATGTCTCACTCTGTACTTAAAACAGAGACCCAAACACACAGGGTGAAAACAGGATCTGCAGCAATGTGCGGTACAACAAAAATGTGGTATTTTTTGGAATAGGAACCATGTAAATCTATTCTGGTACAACCTCAAAATACAACTATGAACCTGAAATTGAATATAATATGGGTGCTTTAAGGTAGGCCTCAGCCTACATGGTGTACGCTCTTACTCGGTGAGCTAGAGGTCCAACGCGGGTTGTTGATTTTTGAAGGGTTTGTTATTTATTCTTACAGGTTGCTGCTGCCAATCTGCCATAGTTGTAAGGGAAGGATGATGTCATTGATGTGGACTAACCCAGTTCTTACCGGTAATCTGCAATCCCTCATACCAAAGGCCAGTCTACACCACACACATCTTTCAAAATAGAAGCACTAAGAGAATCTCTAAACACTTACTGTACAGTACATTCATCTTTCATCGTTTCTAATCCCCCTAATACCCGCCAGGACGCTAGTACTTTGAAACGCCAAAACCCTGCTGAAGGTTCTCAAGTGTTTTTGACTGCTCTGGCGTTTAATACTTCACCTAAATTGCCAGAGATAAGTCACCAGGCACAAGTCAGCGTTTTTGTTTTCAGCACAACTGTTGTCAGGCACAGTGTGTTACACATGGAAACATACAATGAATTGTGATCAATTAAAAAGAAAGTACTTAAAATGTATTCAGTTCTACAATCTGAAAACAATCAAACTTTTCTTTACTCTATTAGCCATGACGAAGTTTCAAACCAAAATGTCAGAAGTACATGTAAACATTATTGCACATTTATTGACTTAGTTTGTGCAAATGGAAGTGCTCCAGTATTAAACATAACTCCAAATGTTCCTGTATCCCACAGCATTGCGAATTGACAAAATCAAATTTACCAGCCTCCTGTGACCGCACAGGGACGCACACGAAGCAGGACATTAAGCAGAATGATAGCTAATCATTGTTTTTAAAGTGTGCCAGAGCAGTGTGGTGACCTCCCAACGCTGTAACATCTGATGAACTATTCCTGATAAATTGTGCTCATGGCAGGCAGAGTCGGGTTTCTGCCATTTTTTCTGCATATCGTGTTTGCTGACTGTATAAATTTAGTAATTGAAATGTAAAGCAAGCTTCCCATGGTAAAATATTTACACAAAACCCTTCACATATGGTAAGAATTGCTGGGCAGCTGCTATCAATCGCTGAAGTCGAGCATAAAAAACACTTCGAAAATGAATTTTAAATTAAGAGGGAGGGATGTACAGTCTCAAAAGACTATAGATTTCAGAGTGTAATTCCTGAATGTACACAATGTGTTACTGTATATTTTGTCTGAGTTGGATGGCATTTCAGACCCCTGCCTTCCACATGACCCCGGCATTTCAGACCCCTGCCCTGTCCCTACACACAGTCTGTGTAGGGACAGGGCAGTTCAGCTTCAAAATTAAAAAGAAATTCCTGTATTTTTGAGTTGGTCTACGCTCTCATACCAATACTTTTGTTTGTCTGTTAATCCAGACTTGGCGCCATGTTCAACAGAGCAATGATTAAACCTGTGGCTCCGAAGTTTTTGTTGTGGAGAAGAATACTCTAACGCTCATCCATCTACATACGTCCTTTGTTGTGACCTCCTACAAGAATATACGTATATCATGTAATGAAGTTTTCTAACATTTAAATAAACAATAGGATATTAATAAGGCATACATTTTCGCATTAAAATAACATCTTTTCTATCCACATTTTGATTGGAATCATCACCGTCAGGGCTTTGTGAAGCATAATTACAGCAGATGCTTGGTCTGAAATATAGAGCCCAAGAAGTTAGCTTGGGGGGGGTAAAGAACACACACGCTATTGTAAATCACACAGCAAGAGTTTGTACTCCTGTGACATTGTCTGACTCGGAGAACATTTTTTTTTAATTCCACACATTCTTCTTCCTTGCACCTACATTACCCACAATTCAACTGCAATGCCAACCATTTTGTCGGAGATGCAGGCCTGGGAAGCTCACTTCTTCGTAACGCCACATTTTCAGATTTTGTTCATTTTCAAACTTGTAGTCTTCCGACCCAAACAGTGACAAATCACCTGAGGACATTTTCCAGACTTTTTTATTAAACTTTCTTATGTAACTCGCTTGAAAAAGAACAAACTCTCTTTAGGAAGCGAATGAGCATATATTGCCCAAAATGTCAAACTATTCAAGTTGAGCTCTAGATTAAACAGCTTCTTTGGTAATACTGTAGGTATTCCTGGAAAACACACACACTCCAGAATTTACAGACTGCATGCTGACTAGTACTAATACATGTAAGCAAGCTTCTTTCCTGGCTCGTTATACGCTTGGGGGTCACCGCTAAATCAGTGGTAATCATCTGGGCACTGACCACACTCCTGTGACATTAAACATTTCCATTGGAAGGGGGTCTGACTGCATTACTTTGTGGCTGCGGTGTCTCTGCGGGGTGTACCGTAAGTCAATACATTTCTGGACATGCTTGCAATTTTTTCCCTTTTCTCCTTGATGTGTTTAGTCGCACAGCTGCATGCAGGTCTGAGTCATGGTAGGCTTCTTCTTTACTGTGGAAATATTCAGATGATCAGCAACACATGACTTGGAATTAATAATTTCCAACCTGGGGGGGTGCTTTCTTGCCCGCTCATCTCAAAATTGCTGTGCTCAGAGTCTCATGCCACGTGTGTATACTCTGGGTGTGGTAATATTCAAATTATGCAAATTCACTCATTAAAAGATTTTGTGCAAATTCATCAGAGATCGGATCACTTCCTTTTGTTGTTTTGTTTTTTTCATCTAAGAATTTTTCATGAGTCATCTCCACTGATTTGCTACGCTATGACGCAAGAAATGTGCACACCTCTTCTTGTTACCAACGGTTGATCATATGGTTGCACAACATGGATATTGGCACTCTTGACTCCCTTTCTACGCCACTTACTGCATTAACGTAATACACTTTATCTTCCTACATAAGTCAAATTATGCAGATTCACTAATTGACTGCTTTGTGGAAATTTGTCACAACTTTACTCATCTTGGTTTTGATCTGGGTGGCATCAGATGGCTCCAACGTAATCTGTGATCACCCCCGAGGTTGCATGTACGGCACAGACGTCTGTCGTCCAATCTTAGATGCAGATCATTGAGCCGCTCTACCAAACTAAAAAGCAGATCACACAAACGCCCGAGTGGAATCACTTCCAGAGAAGCAGAACCCCCAATCAATTATGTGCCGTTTTTGGCCTTCAAACCACGGTCCCATTTGAGATTGTGACAGCGCAACCTAATAAAAACTGGTATTATAGTGCCGGGCTGGTTCCTGAGAAAAGAGGACTGAGTGGAGGAGACACATGTGGAAACAGGCAGTTGTTTGACACTGAAATGGTTTGGTGGAAAGCGTAGGTCAGATGGATCAGTGAAGACATTTACAAACGTTCTACTGCAACAACAGAGGTGTCATTTTTGTAGTTTAGGCCATAATTCATAACTGCAACAATAACATCACCAAGGTAATTGCTAAAATCTTGAAATGTGGTGACATTGCTAAAAATAAGTCCAATGGAGAGAGAAACATGACCTGTCTACCAGTTTTAAAACAAACTCTCAGCCTAGAAACATTTACTGGGAATAGAAAACCAATTTGATTAGTAAACTTGGTCTAAACTTACCATGTAAACACCCACACACATTACATTCATTTTGGTTTAATTTTGATTCAAGGTACATGCTGTAGTTATGCTTACACATACAGTTCCTCTGCAGTGTGATATTATTACCAACAATACTTGTGCGCTCACCTTTGTGTTTCATCTCCAAATGAAGTGCTTATGATAATCTTACTAAACTGTGGGTGGCCATGTTCACATATCTCAGCAACTGACAGATTAATGAACGTTTGATGGAAATCCATCCGATAGTTGTTTAGACATTTCCCACCAAACCTTGAATGTCAAACTCACAGTGGGGCTAGAAGAAAAGTCAGAGGATCACGGAAGTCAATATACTCTGGGCGCCATTAACTTCTCACCATATTTCATATAGTACTTTGAATATTTCAGTCTGGACCAAAGTGGTTGACCAACAGACTGACCATCAGACCAACACTGCCAGCCTTACAGTCATGCCACGTGCATGACTAAAAATGGCAAACAACTTTGAAAAGTTTTAATAAACCAGAATCATTTCTTAGGTATTTTTCTCTATTGGGGGTTGATGCTTTCCTTTTTTTAGCCATGCATGTTACATTAAAACAATCAAATTGCACATGCAATTTCTGCCGTTCTGTAAAGGTTTTTGTTGGTGAGGCTTTTAAGACTTAGACTTCTCTTTATTAATCCTTTTGGGATGACTCCCGCAAGGAAATTGAAATTCCAGCATCCGTTTTTGCAAGAAATACAGTAAAATACAGTATAGAGAAAACAAAATTAACAGTAGTAATAATATTAATAATAATAGGAACACTTGGCTTTAAAAGGACATTGACCATACATATTATGGTCAAAAGTGTCAATGCAAGTCCTGTGTGTGTGTGTGTGTGTGTGTGTGTGTGTGTTGTATTGTATTGTATTGTATTGTATTGCATTGTCCTCTCTGCCCTATTTCCTCCTCACCCTGATTTAGGAGTTGTAGAGTCTGATGGCATGAGGGACAAAGGAGTTCTTGAGTCTGTTAGTCCGACACTTGGGAAGGAGCAGCCTTCCACTGAACAGGCTCCTCTGGGTTCTGATTGGCTGGCATTGTCAATAATGTCCAGCAGTTTGTCCAATGTGCTCCTCTCTGCCACCGTCACCAGTGAGTCCAGCTTCATGCCGCCCACAGAGCCAGCTCGGATTAAATGAATCCAACTAGTATCTTCAACAGTTGAAATAAGTTTCAGTCGCACCCTCCATCATCTGCTACCTGAGGATATCCAAATGTTTCTCTTTGTAGAGAAAAACATGCCGGGTTCTTTTTTCAGACAGACATCTGAGTACAATAACCAAGACCGAAGCCTTGGATACACACCCATGTCATGTTTATACTGGCTATGACGTGATACCAAAACCCATTTTCATTATGATTGTAAATATCCAGAGAATGCATGGTGCTGTAGCTTCAGTTGTCTCCATAGCAGATGAGTTTAAATCTGCCATGCATTGTGCTAGCACAGTCAAATCTCAAAGTACCTTGCACCTCATATTGCACAGGACCGTACATTGCCGGATCCTTGCATGGGAAACCCTCAGGAAACTAGAGCTGGGCAATATATCAATATTGTGTCAATATCGTGAAATGAGACTAGATATCGTCTTAGAGTTTGGATGTTGTAATATCGTAATATGGCATAAGTGTTGTCTTTTCCTGGTTTTAAAGGCTGCATTACAGTAAAGTTGTCATTTTCGGAACTTACCAGACTGTTGTAACTTTTCTCTTATTTGCCTTTACCCACTATAGCCACATTACTGATGATCTTTTATCAAAAATCTCATTGTGTATATATTTTGTGGAAGCACCAATAGTCAACACTGCAATATCGTTCAGGTATTGATATCAAGGTATTTGGTCAAATATATCATGATATTTATTTTTCTCCATATCGCCCAGCCCCACGTGAGACACTAATGAAGCTTGTCAACAAGATCAGTCATCACTCTATTTTCAGATTGAAGGTCCTCATAATACTGTTGTCAAATCTGTAGTGAGTTTTTAACAAAACATATTGAAATAAGCCAGGGGGAAAGCAGGTAACTTGTTTCAGACGCTGCTCTGGGCTCTAAATAAACTAGCGTCCTATGTTTGGATTTAGTGATCCATTCATTCACAGTTCTGTAAACGCATGCTTACTGTCATGTTACTGGTTGGAGAGTAGAGTAACATTCTCACATTAACTGGGTATCAAACCATGCAGACGGTGCCATGATGTACATTATCATTATAAGGCCCATTAGGTGTGTTGCAACGTCTCCCTGAAATAAAATGTACGCATGATGCACAGCGCTACCGCAAAAAGGTGATGCTTCGCTTAAAAATTTGCTGCCGCAAGGACTTGTGGGACAGCATTATCTCCTTTCCTTTCATAAATGATGGTCCAGTATATTCTGTGCTGAAGGAGGTAACCAAGGAAGCAATGAAGCACCTTTCCTTATCACTTAGACAATTTAATCGGATCTTATCATGGCAGCCACCTAACTACTTCCGGGTCATTTCACGCTGTTAGGAACCTTCCTAAGCAAAGCTGACTCGTTGACCACAGGCAGTGTCTTCTTTACCTAGTAGAGCACAGCCAGCTTTAGTTTGACACTGTAAAATATCCATACACATATGGTGGTAAATTTTTTTTTTTTTAGTATTTTTTAAAAATCCTCATAAAAAACATTATTTTTTACTTCATGCAGAAAACGTATGTCAGCCAATATTTTAGAAGTAAGACCTGCCTCCAAATGAATGAAAATGTCGCAGCAATACTGTCCAGTGTACATCCACCAGACTAGCTTGAAGTAAAATTATGAAGGCAGAACTTTGAGTAACAGTTTTTTTTTGTTATCAATTGCTGCTTTCACTCAACTAAAATAACTGAATACTTCTATTATAACTGCTCTTATTTCAGAAGCCAATTAGCTGCACAAGAACGGGTGAGTCAGTTGTGACTCATAAAGCCCCCCAAGTTGAACCATAAACAGGGAAACCTATATAAGAGAAACTTATTTCCCATAACAAATGTTCCCATGCAATGTGGTTTCATGTACATCAGCTCACTTCCATTCCAAAGTTAATGGCAACACATAATAATGTTTAAGAAGGCCAAGGGAGTATACATGGGTTTGTCCGTGAGAACGAGAGACTTTGAATTCTTCATGCCGTACTTGACTTAATCATACAGCACAGCTTTGCACCATGACTTGCACATAAAAACAGTTGATGCTGACCCGTGTTGTATTTTGTGGGCAAGGAGATGAGCCTTAATTGCAGACTTTGGAAAGTTGTCAATCCCACAGAATAGCTCAGTTAGCCACATAAGGGACATAGCAGTTGTCCCTTGGGTATTTCAACAGGCTTCTCTCACTGGAAATATTGAAAGCAATTATTCTGGAATAAAAGTGGGATTAATATTTGTTTTAAACACACCAGCTGCTTAAATTATTGCAGTTAATAATGTTTGTTTAATCGATGCACAATGAAGTTTGGCTTCTAATTTCTTAACCCCAATTTATGAAGGGATTAAAAATGTTGAGTAAGATGTGGGTTAGGATCATGCAGAATTGTGACGACGACATGGAAATGGATCAGTACCCTTAAATATGGTGGGGCATAGTAATAGAACATAAATCACTCGGAAGAATTTGGACAGTGACTGTGTTGCAGCTGAATTGTAAAAAAAGTGAACTAAATGGATTTAAACCTATATCTAGACTGTTTCATAAAAACATGCTTTTGTAATTGGCAGCCTGCTGACGTCCGCTCTGTTGCAATCCCAGTTTCTGCAAACGATATACAAATCATCAGAAAACACATTGTTCATTACATTTTCCTAGAGCCCAGAGTGATGTCATTAAGTCTTGTCTTGTTCAACCAACATTTCAAAAGCCCCATTAATCTGACCTAAGGATAATAGAAGATGAGGAAAAAGCAGCAAATGCTCACACTTGAGAAGGTGGAAGCATACAGTGTTTGGCATTGTTGCTTGGAAATTAACCTTAATAATTAATCTTAAACTCAAATTAAACTCAATAGTGTCAGATGTATTTTCTCGATCAACTGATAGATCGATTGCCTAATCATTGTTAATTATGTTTTCACCAAAACGTTAAACCTCAGTATATGTTGCAAAGAAAACTCCCACGCACTGTCGCGCTGTCCAAATGTTGGCCATTTTGCCTGAAGATGGTCTTGTACCCAAATGTTGGCTACTATTAAACTTTATACAGTTTTCACGAGTTAGACAAAGTTACAACTTTTGAGCTGCTTGTCCTCTCCGATGCACCTGTCTCACGATGTACATGTGCAGTCAAAGTATTTTTTTGTAGTGAAACCTTAGCACATGACCATTCTAACTGAATACCTTTTATGCCAACTTTATGCATGCTGCCGTAACATACTAAACATACAACCTGGTCTCACGGCAGTTCGTGAAGTGGTCACGTTATTTTGATCTATTGATTGGTCAACAGACAAATGCTTTTAACACGCTTTTCTTGTTTATTTTGTGGTGAGCACCAAGTGAACAGCGGCCGCTGGGAAACAATCTGTGGTTTCTGGCGGACGCAACAGCCGGGAAATGAAACACCGCACGCGGCAGACGTGACAACAACGGCAGCTGGGACGCTATCCGTGGTCTCTGGGGGACGCAACAACTGGGAAATGAAACGCCACATGCCGGCAACAACTGCCGTGACACTGGGCTACTCTGGGGAATTCAACAACGGTCTCCGGGGTGAAAAGTCCTTTTGTTGTTTCAACGATCCAACACCAACCTCCTTACGCAGATCTTTGGCTTTTCAACACTACTCGGTGCCGTAATCATGCTGTTATCACGAAAGATCCTTCCCATTGAAATAGTTTAACGTGCTCAACAACATGAAAAAACAAGAAAATGTTTTCCCTGTACACAGATCAATAGATTGAACAACGTCACCATTTCACGAACTTTCCTGAGAGTGGGCTAAAATATACGTTGAGGTTACATTGGGTTGAAATGGACAATGTTCACCGCCTGACCGCACTTAATTTTTCTGTTTAACTCATTCTGGCAGTTCCGTGCAAAAGGCCATATGCTTCAAGTTACAACAATAAAAAAAAGTGTTAGAAACCACAAGTGTCTGTGACTGGTTGTGACAAAATGAAACAAACAGGTGTGTATCTACCGATCTTTTAAGCGTTGCCAAATGTTACTATCCCAATTATGTGAGAACTGACACAAATGGGAATAAAAGAGTTTTCTCCGGTGGATGTTTGGTTTCCAGATGCTGTCATTAGACATGCAGAGGAGAACAAACACATCCTCATGTTCTAACCAAAGAATGTTAATACTCTCACCTGCTACACAACTTCTCTTTGATGGTGCCAGCATGAATCGGCTCTCTTGTTGGCAGGAGTTTTTACAGGATGAGGCCCTGTACCCCCGACTTTTGATAGGCCTTGGTGTGTGTGTGTGTGTGGGGGGGGGGGAGGTCATCTGCAGGCTTTGCTGCTCACATTACCGCTTGGTCCAATACACACAGGAGTTGACTGTGGAGTTAAAAGCTGACTAAAATCGGCTATCTCAGCCATCAGTCAATTTAACACTCTTATCCATCGTCACACTTAATTGAATCCTTCATTGTTTTCCTTATCGATGATCCCATTCTCTTAAACCCTCACCCAATATAGACCTACGCATCAACAGTGTAAACATACAATTATATGGTTACTGTATAATCACAGCAGTAAATATAACAACTATGATAAACATATTGCAGTAAATATAAAGAGAAATTTAACCTGAGCAGGATGATTAGAGAGAAGCATTGCAGATGAATATTTACATGTATTACACATTCTCACATTCCTTCCCCTAAAACCACCATGACACATAGAAATGCAGGGTTCTACCAGCTCGGGGAACCATATTTTCCTATGGCCCAATCTGAATCTTGAGTCAAAGCGAGCACACGTGGCATTATGAGAGTTGGAATGATTAGCATGGCAACAAAAACACAAATCTCTTGGCACTGACAACACAACAGCGGTTCGATCAATTAGCCAAACGCAGGCATCAGATCCAGCCCGTCAGTGGAAGCTAAACAACTTACGTCTTTTTTGTTTTCTGCTGAGCTCAACTTCGAGGAAGGAGAATAAAACAGTCAGGAAGCATCCGTTTCTAATCAAGGCTCCTGCAGGATTACTCTGGGAGGAGAGAAGAAAGAGCAAAGCAGGAATGAAATAGTTATTAAAAGACTTGCGTTGGCCTAGCAGCTGCTTTTGATGATATTATAAACAGTTCATACAAAATTAGATCAGATAACCCTGAGGGCAAAGCTAATTATCCTATTTTTGAAATAACTATAATCTTCAGTAGTACATCTGGTCCTTGGCTAATGTTGTCATTAATATTGGTGATATTTTGGGCTCCTGAAGTCATTATGCTGTGCATTTTTTGTCGTTTGCATAAAATATCTTGTCTAACTGTTCTTATTCTGCAACACTTTTTTTTTTTTTTTTACATCTATCTATCACCCTCGCACTCACATTTAATCTTAGTCTCATGTTGAATCTGTGTGAAATTACTTTAATAAGAGAATATGTAACATGTAAACACTCCATATCTAAGAATGTACATGTTACAAAATTCATTTATTTGGTTACTGATTTGAACGTAGTTTAATAGATTCACAATCAAGAGTTTTAGTCCCTGTTTAGGCCTAACATATGTTAAGCTTTGTAATCTTAGAATCAATGCAAATTGAAAATGATCTCATTCTTTTGAATGAAATTAAATTTACTCTCAACCAAGTTTCCTGTGATTATCAGCTGTTATGAGGCCCCTCAGTTTGTTGTCTTTACAGAATGTTGATACCTTCACCCAGAAACTGTGAGCTGGGGTCTTTATAAAACACTAAGGATTTTATTTGCACATCTGATGTGAAGCACATCTGATAAACATTACTGCATCTTTTCAAATGCTTCCTCTCCGCCTGTGATGTGCCAGAGTCTGGTCTCTCAGCACAAAGGGGCTTAGGAAAAACTTTAGTGAAGAGGTTCTCAAGGTCTGTTTGGATATG
>NC_048416.1:26197033-26267469 GCF_013103735.1 Etheostoma cragini
CAATGTCTTTGACTATCTCCCACTAATGACTCTGATAGTTTTTGCATAGACTCAGTATCAACTGATCCAAACCACATTATCAAGATTTTGTCTACTTTCCAACCTTAGGCATCCTGTACAAAGCCAACAGGAGGGATGAGACTTTTTTGTTGTTTTTTAAAATACAAAACCCTCAAACTCTTCTGTCTGCAGATAAAACTCACATGATGAATTGCCTCATGGCTGCCGAGGCTTCCAAAAAGCATAAATAAATGCTGCAGTGCTCGGGCCGCCTTGTGGAACCCCACGACTCTTGGCATTCGCAGAGATAAAGGGAATAAATTCATACTGGAGCTCCTGTAAGTGAGCCAACAAATCAACCAGGATGCACAGACACAGCCACATATCCCTGATGATACGTTTATTATCAATGAAACTTCATCTGGTTTTTCCATTTCTGGCAGACAGATATTATAATTAGAATACACATCAAGCAAGGAGAAAGTTATCTGTACAATACATGTTGACCTCTGTCTGTGTGTTGGCTGTGAGTCTGCAGGATTTTGTATCTGACCCATTATTAACATCACTTATTATGGTTAATATGTAGTAATATACACCATAGATATCAATCTGCAGAAAGCAAACCTTATTCTAACTTTGCCCTTTAAGCTCAGTATGTTCCAGTCAATTACTAGCTTCACGGCAGGGAGCATTTTTTATTTTAATTTTATTTTTTTGTGAAACCAGGGTTGCAGACAGTGAAGACGTGGATTAAACTGCAGTAGTGGCAGACATAGTGCATTTTTCTGTAAAGTAAGAAAAGAAAAATGGAGCTGCAGATGGTTGGAAGAAGCAGATAATATGGTCTGTGTGTTTTTGCTGCAGTGTCATTTGTTATTACAGCACAAGACTCCAGTCACAACATCAGGGGTTTCCCTGCCTTTCTTTATAAAGCTTAGGTGCAGCCCCCAAGCCGCTTTTGGCAGCACCTAAGACAAATGAATGTAAATGTAAATGTGAGCATCAAAACTAAATAAATTAGTCATTAAATCACTGTGGTGTAATGGTTGTAGTTGGTCCCCTGTAGACTTCTTTAGCAAGTTTTGTCTGTAAATATCTGCTCTAGCCTTTCCAACATTAATACAAAGATATGGCAATAATAATGGTCCAACATCTTGTAAAATTCAATAAATCAATTATTTAATATCATTTGTGTGAGTGTGGAGCTAACAGGAAGTCGACCTGCTTAGCCAGAAGAGAGCATGCAGACGCAGACAAATGCACAAACAAATGAGGCATTGACAGGGAGAACGGCATAAGACAAAAGGGACCAAACACTCGCACAGAAATGAGCTGTGGAGAGCTCCATATATATAACATCCAGAAAGGAAAGGGTACGAATAGACAAGTCATGAGGTGGTTTCCAACGGGTTGCAATCATTCTCTTGGCCACTGTAAGTCCAGCAAAAACAGCACATTTTTTAGTTTTAGAGAGCTGAAGGGCTGACAGATCATTCAGAATCAAAACATTGACAGTTATAGTATTAAAATCAGGGCAGACATCTTGTTCCAGAACTGACCAACAGGAGAGCAATCCCAGATCATGTGAATATATGTACGTTGAGCTTTTAGTGGGCAGAAAGTGCATATAGGGATGTTAAATATGTTCATGTGATGCATTTTTACAGGGGTGATATGTCCTATGAATTAAACTGTAGGGAACATGTTGATGGTCTAGATTGCATGACACTTCTGGAATGTTAAACAACACATCATGCCAGTCAAGTTTGATACTCAGGCATGCCCAGATCCTCTCAATAGGAAGGCCAAAGCGGCCAGATATTACTGATAAATCCTTGATACCGTACCACAGGTTTTTGGGTGCATAGTAAATAACTTCCGGATAGGATGAATGGGCAGAGACCTCTGCCAAAATAGTCCGTTCCGTTTCTACTTTTGGAATCCTGCTTCTATAGCGACGTAAACTCTGTAGCTGTTTGATGCAACCCTTCATTTCTTACTCAACACCACCTTACAGGCTGTGGTAGAAGGTGGACAAGTTACCCAGTTGCTGTTTTTATTGACACATTAGCTGAAACGTGAGCTAGCTATTGGGCGATTGGCTCTAATTCACATCAAACTGAACATATGCGTTGACGGTGAGGTGAGACATGGTGAATGGCTTCTTTTGGCATTTATTTTGACGTTTATGTCCTCATTCATCTTGTTTCCTTTTTGCACAGCCGCTGCATGTTTGCTAAGCTAAATTTAATGTGCTAAAAAATTGTTTTTCTCCATTATTCTGTGTTCTGTGATCATTAGGAGGCAAAATCGTAATCAAGAATACAGTTCTGATGAGTTGCACAGCCCTAATTTCTACTAAATGTGATAAACTCCAGGAAACCCCGAACTTGTCTTTTGAATCTTTTAGACATGAATTCATTAATGACCTCAGACATAGTTCTTAATGAAGAAGGAGCCTTTAATCTTTTCCCACCCATCGTTTGATTTTGACTCTACAGGGGTGATTGTCGGGTGTAGCGTCACTTTGGTTTCAAAACATTGGAAAGTGCTTACGTAGCACAACATAGAAACGCTATGATTCGTCTCTTCAAGCCTCTGAAAAACACCAAGTAGAGGAGAGACGGACTCATTGGGTGCTGCCTTTACTACAGACAGATTATGTAGGATCTGTGGGCTGTGAATGTCCGATTGAACAGGTGTCAAATCGACATGGCAGAGGATAAAATCCTGTCAAGGGTTTCCTTTGAAAAGCTGACCTCGCCGTTCCACCCCGTCCACACTGCATTATTCACTTGATATGTTGACTCGATACTAAAGCGAGCCTTGAAGCCGACACAAGACTCTATGCAGCTGAACAGCACAGCAATACTGTATCGATACACAGACGTACACAAAGTTTATCTTTTGTTATATGCTGAATGTGTTGGTCAGTTTGTCTGCTTGACAATCCCATTTTCCAGTAATAAAATGAAGTGAGATGAATAAACAGAGAATTGTATCTTTACAGATAAAACAGATGTTGACAAAGTTTCTTTGTGGGGACATGATTTGAAATTGGGAAAAGCTGAATATTGCAATATGTTTAAAATCGGTGTGTGTGTGTGTGTGTGAGAGATTCAGACAGATTTATTTTAAGTCTGAAAGGTGCTTTGAAATCACAGCATTGTACTGTGCTATATATATATACCCACTACAACATTTTGTGTAATGCTCTTCTGTCATCACACTTTCCAGACTTAAAGCTTCAATGATAAATATGCACCACTCTATTTCCAGACTTCTGAAGTACATGTCTTAACTTAAACCCAAGTGTATTCACGTACGTTGACATTTTCAGTTCCTAGTCCACAGAGCACACAAGTCATTCCAGAACTGCGGAAATAAAAAAAAACAGCTGTTTGTAGGTGCTGGAGTCCAAAAATACAATGAAGTCCTGGCTCTTTAACAAAATGAGAAGAAACTACATGTGAATACTATTTGTTGCATTCAGGCTCTCTGTTTGCATGCTGTGTCAATGATCATTTTAGTCTAATTAATTAATTTGACATGCAGTGTAAATTGCTGCATTAGTAATCCAATCTGTGTCATTGTACATTGTCAAGGAATGACACATGATGATACTTTATTTTAGCAATGTTTTAGGAATATTTTAGTTGTTAATCATCGTTTTGAATAGAAAAAATGATCTTCTTCCCCTCAAAAAACCACATACTGTAGTAGGTTGAAGTTGTTTTTTCCTGGTTTTAAAGGCTGCATTACATTAAAGTTGTGTAATTTTCTGAACTTACCAGACTGTTGTAACTGTTCTATTATTTCCTTTTACCCACTTAGACATTATGTCTACATTACTAATGAGTATTTATCAAAAAACTCATTGTGTAAATATTTTTTGTGAAAGCACCAATAGTCAACACTACAATACAGTTGCAGTATCAATATGGAGGTATTTCGTCAAAGATATTTTCTCCGCACCTCCAAGCCCTACTATTGACTATACATTTTAGCATAGTTCACAAGTCACAAATATTCCATTGAACAAACAAGACACAGTAATGTCATGAACCATTTGTCTTTAGGTGGCATTTAGCAACTTGATTCATTGGGCTGGAATTTGACTCCGGTGGTCAACCCTGTCAAAGTTGAAGTTGTGATTAATGGACAAACCCTTCAACAGTTCGGTCTCGCAGCCCATGTGGCACTTGCTTCAATTATTCAGCTACATCTACGGGGTCTGCCCCGCTCTCAGAATTCAAAGGTCAACTATAGCATGAAATATGGCCAAACTTTGTGAGAGGCAAAACCCCCGCTTCTCAGTTTACCTCAGTTCAGAAACAAAACACAACGAGGGAGGGCGTCATCAGGATGTTCCACTATATATTAGAGCATGTTTGATGCCACAATCATGACACAGCAGTAAAATATGTTTTCTGACGAACCTCAGCCACCGCTAGGGCTTCATTGGCAGACTGACAGACATCTTATTTGTGGGACAACTCAGGCATGTTATTTATATGGCCTCAGTAAAAGAATTATGGGACTTTTGAACTAAGTGGTTATTTAAGAAAACAAATTTAATCGCAGGGGAAGTGGAGGGAGGAACACCAAGCGGGATGGGATCATACTTGAAAGAGAAATTAGGCCAAGGCCCTCGGTCTGAGGCACTCTGGTGATCAGATCAGAGCTGCAGACAAAAGGAAGGAACATCTTTTAAAGCGTGTTTTATTGAAAGCCATAAAAAGTGGTCTGGATGAATTGTGCCTCTGGGGAATCAGCTTGAAGATTGGGATATAAATCTCAGCCCTCCCCTCAAGGTAAACAAACGTGTGACTCTCCATGTATTGAGAAAACTTTAGACGTACAAATACTCTCACTTCACAATAGAATGCGTTTTCTTTTACTTTTCATTGTTGTGGTAAGCAAGCAGCATATCAGTTAGACCTGTTGAGATTTATATGGTTTTTTAAAAGTGTGCAGCATGCTATGTTTTGCCGTGCTTTAGGAGAAGGACCTCAGATTCATTCAGTGTTGTTTAAATGGGGAGTTTAGGAGAACTGGAGCGACTCCTGGGCTCTCGGCTCTCTGCACCGCTGAGGCTACAACATGCACAAGGCGGTGCCATGATGAAAGCCAGACGGGACGTCCCACCTTATCTCTCCCTGGGTGTTTCCACTCCAAACATCACTCCAATGTGTAACAGATAGACACAAAACCCTGTTCCTGTGACATTTTCCTCCTCCTCCTCATTTTCCTTCCTTTGACTGAATTCCTGGAGCTCACTCCTTTGTTTTGGTCCAGGATGTGACTCAAAAAACAGTCCGGCGATGACAGGCAGGTCTGGCCAACAGGTGACAATGTCAGACTGTTTTCTCACTTCCTAGCAGCCAAGCTGTAGTGTTCTGCCTTCTTTGCTCTCAAATAGAAATGAGGTGCAACTTTTATGGCTTCACCTTCTTTCTGCAAACACGTATTTAGTGTTAGAGCTCACTTTTCATGCAGCTGAAGGAGGTGATAGAAGTGTATGCTGCTGCCATCTAGTGTCAACCAGATGTTACCCTGGCAAAGGCTCCAGCACACAGTAATGTAAGCTCCAGTTTAGCGTTGTAACTTGAACAGCTTGGACGTAGAACCGGCCTGGACATTGAGAGTTTGTATTTTCAGTCAAGTTGACACATTTGAATTGAATTCATTCAGACATTTCCACTATGGTGGGGGACCACAGCAGTGAAGATTACAAGGCCCTGCTCCGTCCATATGGCACAGCAGATATCACAAGCTGTTAGCCCCAGTAAACACCACATATTGTGTAAGCATGTGTCAAGATTTGGCATTTTTATGACCTTAACCGTAATGCTGTTGTATATTGACGGTTGAATTGTGTTGTTACACATTGTGCTCTGATTATTTTTGCTTGCACACCATAATGGGATCAAGGCCTGGAGTGATTGAAAGCGTTCTGCCTATTGTATCGACGGAGGAACTGCAGCACTATAACGCGGAGCAACAGTAGCATAATCACAAATAGCTTTTTGAGTTGTATGCTTTATCGCAGATTTCTTCTAGTGTTAAGCCGCTGGCGACAGCTCTACACGTCACTGCCTCCTGGGAGTGATGTATCATTTCACAGCATCTTTAGGAACAACATGGACACAGACGCAGATGTGTGGAAACGTGAATTGCAGCCACCAACTAAACTAAAAATAACCCAAAACTAACACAGCATCAGCTCCAACGTGTGTGTGTGTGAGTGTGTGTGTGTGTGTGTGTGTGTGTGTCTGTCTGTGTGCAGCATGCTAGAGTGGGCAGGACTTTCCGTGTGTGGTTATGACTTCTTGAAAGACTTCGTCAATGTCAGCTTAGTAAATCCAGAGCCCCCCTGGTTTTTATTTCTTCAAACCAGGAGCCAAGAAAACGTCTTGCTCTTCAAAACGACCTTGAAAATCCCGGAAAGTGCAATTCCCATATCTGCAATTTCCTTATCCTAAATCATTCAACCCAATACCCCCTCACCCATTTCGTCTATTGCTTATAATTGCTCATCTAAAGTACAGATAAATGATGCGTAACCCGGTGTAGGAACAGCAAGCTGTGCCTTCAGCCCATAGCCATCTCCTCTCATACAGTTCATATATTTATGTGCTATAGGTGAACCAGAATAGTAAAATATTTCAGAGAACTTTTAAATCACTTAAGCTGGACATGATACATTAAGCTGCCCTTTTAGCCTTTGGCACATTGGCAGCCATTAGGATGATATGCCTGAAAGAGAAGGGGCACCGTTGCCTCTTCCAAAGTGGAACTGAAACTCTGCTGCATGTGGGAAAAAACAGCCTTGGGCTGCAGCAGGAACAACCGTGGAAACCTGAAAATGTAGTCATCCAGTACTGAAAATATGACTTCTCCAAGCCTCCCTGTCTCCAAAAAAATGGAGAAAGAAGGAACATTAAAAACACAGAGTTGTCGCCATTTCACTGCTCTTGTTTTCCACTTGTAGTTTTCACTTTTACGGGACAGCCTGGCTGCGAAGGTCGGCTCCAGGGGTTTGGCGACCGAGAGGCAGAACAGAAGTGAATGAGTACCCTGGCTGGGCCTTGGCTCTGCGGCGACGACGAAAGGCCCCCAGAGCCGCTGCCGTGATTGGACAACGCGCCAATAACAGGAGTCCCAGGATAAGGGCATGCGGTCTGGGGCTTGGACCAGGACTAGCAAGGACATGCAGTTCAGAGCATTGGACAAACTTGGAAACAGGAGGCTGAAATCCTGACTACGCATTTATTCGTTTGCAGAGTGAAAGCTACTGCTAATCACAAGCAGTGTCGGCTCACTGTTACTTGGCATGTGAAAGGTGAACTACACAATATTTTTATTTTAATGATCAGTTTAAAACTATATTAAAACCTGGCAGAGTAAATGGAACAACTGCCTCTTCTGATGTCTTTAATGAAGTTTGAGTATTTGCCCTTTGTTAATGGCATAATATATTGCCCTTTAATTTAACCCCGTGAAGCAAAAGATAGTGAACCATCAAATATATGTCACAGAGCCATTTGTGCTCTTCTGAGAATAAAGTAGTTGTTTCATAGGAAAGTTAGGCCCAAAATATTCATATTCAGACTGCCCTAGTTCCCGGAGCCCTGAACCCAACTACTCTTCAACACTGTATTCTTTTCCAAGACGTACAAGGAGGCAACAGAGACTTGCATATATTCCTTGGCACTGCTCCCCCCCCAAGCCCAACGTCAGGCCCACAAATTTATACGACACACCAATTGTAATGCCATGAATGCCTGTACAGAGATGAGGATAAGTAATTAAAGGCGCTGCTCAGGTCCCACAGGAGCGTGGCGCCGAGGTACCTGAGCAAGCAGAGAATTTACTACCCGAGGTCAAAGGTCAGGGTCGCACTGGGGTAATATGAGGTAGAGAGGCCGCCACTGTGGGGAATAACGAGGTCTCTCTTTGGGGGGGTCAACAGTTTCAGACAGAGACAACGGTCATAATTTCCATAAAAGATTATGGAAATAATGGAGTCAATATTAGGATATTTTATAGAGTGTGAACCAGTGCCAGTGTATATTGTTGTTAAGTTCAGGTAATTACTACATCCCGGCCTCCTGCTGTTTCCACAAACAGTACCTGCACATGAATCACCTAACCAGCAGCAGCTGGACTCAGCCTGAGCCTGGTTTGGACGCAGAACAGCAAAGTTCAGGGACAAGATGTGCCTGATACCTGATACACTATGTATCTCTTTGTGCCGACAGGGGATCCAACATAATCACATAATCGGTAGTAGAAGTGAACCTACCTTATCACAATTTACCAACAGTTTGTTTTACGCAACTTTATGGACTGACAACCCTTAAAGTTTGGTACACAACTAATTTGGATCAATAAAATGCCGCCGGCATCACATTGGTTTATCAATGCAAAAAGGATAGTTTAAATCTGCCAGCTGTTAAAATGCTGCCAATGCAAAACAGTCATACTAAACAGATTTACAAAACGTTCACTGTGAACTTATTTCATTTTTTATTCCTGACAATATCTGCTCGCCTGGCAGCAGAAGTATTATTAATACTTTATGTTCAGGCAACTCAAGGCATGGAAATATTGTTGGCTTTGTTAAATCCTTACATTTTTCAAAAATATAGAACATTTCACCAAAACCAAAATCTTTCCCTTACCATAACCAAGTGTTTGAGTAGCCAAAAATGTAACCTTGGTCACTGGCAATAAAGTGCTGTGCTTTGAATACCAAACTTTCTTAGACAACCACTTACAGTGCAATAACCCGACAGTAAACATATGTAATAATGTTCATTTTAAGGGCTTTGTGTAATGACAAAAGAGTTGATTCAATGGAAAAAAGTTAATATCCTGGTTTGTGTCTTTCAGTCACTGTGTTGGTAATAACTCCTGGTCACTATGCTGAAGCAGTTTCAATATAGTTAGCATGATTGTGATGACTTTATACACATTTGAACCTTACCTCATTAATGAGCTTTTCTGTTAGCGACTGATGCTGCAGCGATTAAGTCTGTAAAAATGTCAAGGCAGCTAAACAAGTGGGTCAAATTAAGATAAATACCTTAAGCATTATGTCTTGAGTGTAATGGAGGTGTAATGACCATAATTTTTACAATTGCAGTTTTAGTGATTACAGAAGATCACTTACAGTAAGTCCCTGATATACAGTAGTCCAAAACCGATGCATTCACTGACAGTGGGAATACATGTGGTTCTATGTATAACACTTCGGATTGCCATGCATGCGACACGTTGCACAGAGGCACACCTAAAATCCAACAGGCAACTTCTCAGCAAAAACTTCGGCCGTGTTGACCTGAGTAGTCGTCTAAATGAACGTTATGTTGACCCTTGCAGCTATGCAGACATGGAATATATAGCTTTGTTTTTGCAGAATTACAGGGAGGTAGACATGGGCCGGTTACCGGCTTCAAGGTAAACCGCGCTTTGAAAAAGTCGCAGTTTCAAAAGCACACAAATTTAGCATCATACAATTCCTGTGGTATGACCTGTATTTTAGGACAACAAGTTTTGTATTTCATCTCCCTGCCAAGTGCAGTGTTTCAAAATAAAATACCTTGTTTTCAATGGGAAAAAAAGTTGGAAAATAATACATTTTAAAGCTGTAATTGGAATACCGCAATACCGTGAAACTATGATGTTTTTTGTTGAAGGTAATCATACCGTCAGGTTCTTATACCGGCCCACGTCTACAGGGAGGTCATGTAGCAACCCTGAATGTGCTGGTGTGGGTTTGATTCTTAAGATTCTTAAAAAGGTCTTAAACAGAAGCTAGTCTTTCTGGGGTCTCCATTATTTCATTAGAAAGGTTTTATAAGCTGGATTACATCCTTTACCTTTATACTCAAAGTACATCAAAAGAACACCAAAAACATTCAAAACATTCATCAAGCGTACAAAACTATGTACCTAACTATGTATGTGCCTTTCCTTCGATTAGAGACTTGTCTGCTTATTTACTGTAGGTATTGGTATGCTCTTGTAAAGGGTATAAAAAAGAGGGTCTTATGGAAAATAATTTACATGAACACGTACTTAAAAAATGTTTGTTCACATCATTTCTCAATCTTTCAGCACATTTCCCTATTGTTTTGTGTTCCACCACATCCCTGGTAATAAAAAGAAAAACTCATATTAGATCTTTGTGGTCTTGGGCCATAGACTTTAACCTCCCAATCATGGAAACCTGCTCCTCTGACCTCATAGTGTGGTAATGCAATAACAAAAACATCATACATAAAACAGCCTCATGCATGCATTGGCGGAGCACCTGTTGGAGACACGGTTGCGTGCAAAAAGCATGGATCGCATTCAAAAGTGGCTTAATCAAGTACACAGATGCGATGGTTTATTATCTGAAATGATACTTGGCGATGAAGCCATTCATCACATTTGTTGAAAATTAATTTTTGCAAAAGTCAAACCTTTTATTAAATAGTGCTGTGACATTGTGCAGATTCCACATATGGCTCCCAGAACTCTTCACACGACTTTACATAGGTGTTACCACATTACATGGCAGCACTACAGACGAGTGTTAACATGTGCCAAAATAAACATTGTGGTTTGATTAATGCCGAGGTGATATATTGTTAAAGCCGACAGCTCATACAGTAACGCCGCTGCCTGCTTACTGTGCCAGAGTGTTGGTGCGGATACACACATGATGCGAGCTGCAGATGGCTCTCATTGAAAAGTGACAACAAAAAGTATTAACATGACTATAATCTGTTTTGGCAAGTTGTCTGGACGTTCTTTCCCATGACTACAGATTGTTGCGAAGTGCCCCAAAAAGAGCCCAAACCAAGTGTTACTCTAAGGTCACACTTGATGTTCTAAATGCCATTGTTGGATGCAAAGTTTATTGATACTTTACTCTACACTTTCTGTTTCCTGTTTGTTCTGCCTAAATGGTAGTCAAGGCAGTAGATAAACCTGATTAAGTGTGCTAAAGACGAACAGTGCACACTGGTAAATAATGAATTGAATCAGCATTCCTATATAAATAAAAGCCTAAAATGCCCAAAGAAATATGTAAAAAAAAAAAAAAAAAAAAGAGGTCTGGCCTGGTTTTGCGCATTTTGATGTAAATAAATCCTGGATGTAATTATTTAATTTCCTCTCATCCATTTTTAAGGTATAGATTCCCTGTTCAACAGTATAAAAATATAGCATTAGTAACTCATTGGGTCTACATTTCTGACAATCCTAATGAACTGGAAAACACAGAAAAAGAACTGTAGGATGAAAAACTGGCCTAAATGATAAATGGATTTATCAATTTAATTTACTAAGCAACCAGCTGATGCAAAATAAATAAAAACATATTACAAATTAGAGATACTGATTATGGAACTGTTGCTCGTAGTCTGCTCATAATAAATGGATTTGGCTGAAATGAACCAGACAGATTTCTTGATTAGCGTTTGATGCCGATGCGGATGTGATCAGCACCAGATTTTAACTATCTGTTTCTGTTTGTTTGTTTAATGGTGGTACATTTATGTATTGATGGGAAAGTCAGGCATTCAGGCCTTTCCAAGTCGTTGGCTGAACAAAACTGCACTCATATGCTGTTTTGTCAGTAAATCAAATCCAGAGGACAAACAATAAATAAACAAACTTTTATGGAAGCTGCTGCTTTGGAGAAGCATTCGGTGTTGATGGAGGTTTGTTCTCTGCTGAGCGTCTTCCAGCTGTATCCCTGTGTTTGTCCAGGCAAGGATTTTTTAGCGCTGCTTTTTCCCAGCAACACCCTGCCTCACATTCATACCGACATTATACACATTTACACCTGATGCCGCCCAGTTTAACCACAGTTTTCTATGCTAGAAACTGGAGGAATGAGGTAAAAAACATCATGGACATGTTTATCTCTTTTGTCCCGATTTTTCCGCCAGTTCGGATGCTGCCACTATCAAAAATCAATCAGAAGTTGCCTCTACTGTGGTTTCTCTATAATGTAAAACTGCATAAATTTCCTTTAAACACACGCAGGCTTTTGCATTTGCACATGTTGACGTCTCTTGGTTAAAGCCTTTGTGCCAAGTTATTGTTTGAGCAGGTAAAAACAACAGACCAGCAGTCAATAGCAGGAAACGGAGGCCTGGCCGGCCTCGCAGCAAACAGTTTTTCAACAGTGGAAGCAATATTAAGCACATGAAGTTGTAGAGTTATATTTCAGCACAATATTTGTCGAGTCAAATTGGCCAGACAAATGCTCTCCTTTATCACAAAGCCAAGAACGACACAGCCTTCCAAGAACTTATGAGATAAACATTAACGGTTACTTGGTGCACAGTACAATGTGGAGATGCTCTGTTTCACACGCTTTATCAGCCAACATACGGTGATACATAGTTATCTCAGTAACTGAACAGATGACTCTAGCAGTAGTCAAACTCCAAAGAACCCTGAGTTTGCAGTCTTCGGCAGTGTCCATATTTAGGATCCTAGTGGCCCCATACTGCTGGCCTGGTGTGATCAGTACCTTCTTTCTGACCTAAACAGGGAGAAAAGGCCGTTAAGTGGGGGGTTGAAATCTTTAATAATTCTTCTAGGCTTATTCTTGCAGCACCTAATGTAAATATCCTCTAGGCAAGGAAAGGGCTCCACCTATTGTGTGATTAGTTGAACAAATCGCTCTATGCAGGGCCTTGCAGACCTGTTAGGTGATGTTTCCGTACCAGGCAGTGATGTTTCCTGTCAGGACGCTCCTGATGATGCAGGAGTTGAAATTCCTCAGTTTTGAGTGGATACCTGGAATTTCCTGAGGCGTTTGAGGTTAAACGCTCTCTGTTTTGCTCTCTCATCATTGAGAGACTATGCAGCACTCAGTTCAGGCCCTCAGGGGTGTGTACACACCACATTTATATCAAAACTACTCCAGTGAAAACATACTTGTATTCAATTCTTTTTGTACCCAAATCTAGAGAAAAATGACAATTTGTAAGTGTTTATAAAAACAACTATTGAGGACTGAATGGCTAGTGGCTGGATTGAGAATGTTGGTTGTGAGGTTTAGAATGACACTGCCCAAATAATACTTCACTTTTTATACGCAGTTTTTTATAAAGTTATTTAATAAAATAACAATTTGGACACTTTTTTTGTAAAAAATTTATTTGCGTTCAAATAATTTGGATGGGGAGGAGTTGTGATGGCATTTTATTCACTTGACATATTGATAAAGAAGAAAAAAAAGTATGAAATTAAGTACTCCATTGGTATCGGTATCATGTTTATAGTGTTGGTAAAGGGATTGTAATTTTTAAAAATGATAACCAGCCCTAATAAAAACTTATTATGGATTGTATATAATCAAATATTATATAACAATCATTTTGATGACCATATACAGTATATCCTACTCTTTGTCATATTGGCCATTTGCCTGATGAAATGTTGTCATTTTCCACCTTGTAAAACTTTAGGGAGATATAATTTAGTGTGTGGACACTGAATTTAGATAATATAATCCACTTAGATATTATCTAATCTTTTTCAGTCCTGCAATTGTCCCAGTTGAATTTTCCATTTTGGTCTTGCAGCTCTCAGATTAGGGAGGCCCCTCGCTCCTCTGTGAAACTACTTCCTGTTGTCAGACAGATAGTTGCTCTCTGTTTTGTGAATCCACAATGACACCAGCGGGGAGGAAGTTCTAAATGAGAAATTGAAGAGTGTCGGTTGCATTTTAAGTGTGATGTTCACCATCTTGTTAATTGTCCTTTCATCCCGCCAGAAAGGCGCTGATTACACACACACGCTAAATGTGAGTGTAACTCTCAGCACTTCAGCTGGCTACAGGACGCCCCGCCCCGACTCTACGTTTGTGTTTTGGCTACGAGGCCTGATTGAAACTCTGCAACCATTCCAACTTCACATTGTTTATGTCCTTGTGCTACTACGTATGCGCTGATGTTTAGGCTGAGCTGAAAGATTTTTTATTTATTTTCCTTCAGACCTTGCCACAGTAGTCCTGAATACCTTCATGGCTCTTTAAATCCAACGGGTGTAAAAACTGAACGTCAGTCATTGAAGTGTGCAGTCCGAGGAAGCAGATCTACTCTCGATACGTCAACATTCTCCCGTTGGGCGTTGGCGTCTTAAGCTGTGTGGATAGGAAACTCTACTAAAATCTAATCAAAATGTTCATATAATAAATCCACATCCCCGCTCCCACGCATTGATCGACTGTTAGGCACCAGGTGCAGTAGCGTTATAACAGGCGTGAAATGAGTCCTTTGCGGCAAAGGTTTGGAATGACCATTTTGACGGTCATGCAATAGTCTTGATGACAAAGAAAATATAACACATGGTTTTATTCTTGGATTTCATCCTGATCGCTACCACAAGTGCTAATTAAATGGTTATCTGAGTGCCCCGTTTCATTTTAATTCCATCATTTCCATTTGATTTAGAACACATGGTCGAGGTATTTTTTTTTTTTCTACCAAAAAAGAGAGCAGCAGGACTTCTCCGGAGCTCAGTGCAAAAGTACTTATTTACACTTTCTAATTGACAAAAGTGTGTTTTCTTTGGGAAAGTGTGTCCATCCGGGTGTCACCAAATACACCAGGCTGTTAACACGTAAGACGTTTATGAGACACAAATACAGAGTTTAAGGTATCTGCGTCTGACAGAGGAAGTAGTTGAGGTAATCACATCTAGCTGCTGTTGCTGCTCATGTCAAAATGTCTTTGAAACCCCTGCTAGTTTCCAACAAAAAAATAAAAAAAGACCTGAACCAAATTTGACATAATGCCTTTTACTGGCGTTGTCTTGATGACAGTGTTGTGTAACTCTCGTCTGGTAAACTCTACATGTGAGCACAGGTCATAACCAAACTCATCCTTCTCAGTCTGTCTCACTTCATAAATCCTTCAGTTTTGTGGTGTAGGTATGGGAAGACAATAATATGTTGAAAGAGAGTGGTGCCAAGTGGTTTACGGCTGTCTGTCGTCAGTGATTTTAATAGACCAGATGGTGACAGGTGACAGTGAAATATGCAAGGATTACTTCCTTTTGTTATTTTCTAGAACACAGATGTAGAAAATTATGTAATGTACATGTAATAACATGATAAAATGGGGCAACATATGTTGATTCTTTTCCCAGTATTATAGGCTACTATCAGCGTAATATTTTCAAATTTGTCAAAACTTCTTGAATATAAAATTGGTAATTACCATTTTATAAGGGTGAAATTCCACCCTTTATCTTCCAAACATTTCCTTTTTGCTTTAAGGTACTACTTAACAAAGAATATATTTAATCTTGTGACTTCTTACCTTCTAACATTTGGAAGATGAAGGGTGGATGCATTTCAGCATTGTAATATGGTAATTACCCATTTTAAATTCCAAGAAGTTGTATCTAATTTGAAAAGTATTATGCTGATAGTAGCCTGTAACACTGTGAAAAATCAACATATATTACCCCATTGTTATCATGTTATTACAATGTTAATTTAGCTATATTACCATTACTTAGATATATATGGTTATCATCAAACCCATTACTAGTTATTACCTTGGTAATTGCATGTTATTACATAAGTTATCTTCCTGTTTAATTAAATAAATGTATCCTTTTGAAATTAATCACATGAACAATTTTTTTTTAAATATATAGCCTAAATGAAACAATCATTTCTTAAATATTTTTAAATTATTAAAATCTACTTTTTATCATTATTCGTCAGTTTTGGGGTATTTACAATTTTATTTTAAATTGCCCTTTTTTCAAAATATTTCATAATGGCATTTTTAATTAACTACACTTTTAGTTGTCATTTTTTTTGTAATGACAGTGGTGTCCCCAACCCTTTGAGTCAGTCCACATGCCTCTGCCTATTTTAAACTAGCAAGCTCAACAATGCTACCAAATTTAGCCTGTTAGCTCGAGTAACAGCAACACCACCATCATCAAAGGATTTGTAAAGCAACCAATCACGGCCTGCTGCTGTCAATAAACACAGACACAGTACCTCTAGTACATTTAGCGCAGCTATCAGGTTAAAATGTCAATTTTCTCTCCAAACATTCTCAACAGCTTCAGTTGTACTTAGTGATTTGTGCTAATCAGCAAATGTTAGCATGCTAACACGCTAAATTAAGATGGATACACCTGCTAAACACCAACAAGTTGTCATTTTGAACATGTTATTATTCATAGGTATAGCCTTACAGAACTCTGTCTTTGTCTTGTAGATTTAGTTTGTTTCGGTATTGTACATGGTCACATTTTTGGGGGGTAAAACCATCTTTAATCTGTAACTTAGTTTGCTGGGTTAGCCTGACACCACTTTTTCTCTCTCTCTGTACTTACGGCTCTTTGCCTTCATTAGGGAAGAGTAGATTTAGGTTTTTTGTCTTTGTTTTTTTTCATTTGACATATGGCATACTTTAAATAGGATGTTGAGTGAGATGCAGTTGTTGGGTGATACAGGGGAATAGAATGATGTGTGAATGCTGCTTGTATTTTAACAGAGGAGAGAAACCAAAGGCAACACAGACTATTTTCCAGTGGCTCAACTCAACCTTTTAATTAACCAAACATTGAATATCCCAAGAAGTTCATCAATCAAAGACGTCAAAAACCTGAGAAAAGTCAACTCAGTCCAAATCAAACACGGCCGAGGAATCTCCCTCAAAGTTCATCCAGAGAGTAAATGGAATCCAAGGTGTTTCATGTGGTCGTGTGTGTGTCTGCATGTGTGTGTTTGAAAGTCAGGCAGCGCTTAAGCGCAGCTACTACAGCCATCTAGTGAACAGACAGAGGTGGAGAATATGGCGATTATGTAAAGCTACAGTCTTTGCAGTTACAAGTGAAAAAATTTGAAATGTCTGATGACAAATTTGACATGTTGTTTACTGTAGCAGGAATATGTCATCTCATTATTGTAAGATGAAACCTTTTCCTTTGCCAACCCACTGACACTCCCATGCAATGTCTTATAAACGATGGTTTTTACAACCGATTGGTTTTTATACTTCCTGGCTTGCAGGGAGAGAGTGGGTGAGTACAAAGGCAGTGGGGGGGATGTTCCGTTCCCACAAGCATACCAACTTCAAATCAGAATCGCACTGATAATCAACTTTTATATGACCTTGCAACCATTCAAAAGGACAGTGATGGATTGCTACCAATAAACAAAATCACAAAGCCCACAAAATACTTTATTTGAATAAAACAGAATATCTTCACCAGTAGCTCTCAAGCATTTACAACATTGTGCGTCTATTCCCGAAAGCTTAAATACTGCAGACACGACTTTCTTAAACAGATCAGATTTCTTTAAAATTAATAGGGTAGTATTTGTTTATATATGGTTATATGGTATAGGATTGTATATTTCCCCTGCAATACACACTACAGTACATCCACTAGTGTCATTGAGAGAAGATGAAAAGAATAAAGATCTGTCACATTCAATATTTTACATAAATAATTCCAAATTGTATGAAAGATGTAATGTCTTGTACTACATTGAAGATTTTTCTGATATAAGACAAACACATGCGGTAAAATGATCAGTGGCAACATGGCCGCTGCCATTGGTTATTGGTTGGCTTTGACATGTAATTCAGCAAAGTTACTCAGTTGGCAAACACTGTGCTCACCACACACATTTTATGTAAATACATTTTGTAGTTCCATGTTTTGGGTTATTTTAAACAATAAGCCTTTTCCACAATGAATAAAAGGACAGTGTTGTACCAGACCAAAATTTAAAGCTTTAGTGCGTAACATTTTGATATTAAAAAACATCAGTTACATTCAAGCCAATGCCAAAGAAGTTATTACAAAAATGATTAAGACTATCAGCTCCACACAACTCTCTCTGGATTTCTAAGTGTGACTATGTTCAGAAGATTGTGTTGTCCGTTGACTGTCCTGCTCAGATACTCAATCAACGATAATTACCTCGTCTGAAGAGTCCAATCATATTTTATAATATGCCGTGTCCTCCTTGGCTACTAGCAACTTACCACTTAAGGCTTGTATCATGTAATGTGCAGAAAGTTTTGTTGTCAATACTTAGAATTGTGGGTGGCAGGAACTACACACTGTAGCTTTAGTCCAATTCAGTATTTATTCCCATGTCAACACAGCTGATAGAAATTTTCCTCTATGCAACTCTGAAAAAAGACAAATCAGTAATTAAAATAATATAAATACAGTTGAATCCATTGAACAGTTGTTGAGCAGTGATATAGTCGAGTCACCAACTGTCTGAGTCAATTCTCGAGTCTCCAGTCGTCAAGTCAAAATCCCCAAAGAAGAATCTGAGTCCAGAGAGTCCAGAGAAAAGCAAGTCAGACTATTGAGGATTCCATTACTGTCGATCACACACAAAAAGAAGTGAGAAACTTCCTCCCAGTTAGATTTAATAAATCCTTGAGTCCAAGTCATCAGTGCGAGAGTCAAAGTTGAGTCACTAGCCCAGAGAAGAGTGTCTCACGTCGGACTTGAGTCTAGGACTAGAGTACTCCATCACTAGTACTAATGTGAATATATTTTAGTCTGGAAGTGGTGGATCAGCCGACAGACGTGTTCAACACTGGCTTCTCCGGGGGCTAAACAAGACCAATTTGACACTGTTTACAATCACTAAGGGTAATGTTAATCTTTAAGGCAGTTTTAGAAGTCCTGAGTCCATTACTTCTAAGATTCAGGGAATAATTAGTATGATGTTCTTAACAGCATCATTTATGGACTAAACTGTTGAAGGATAAAACCCAGAGGCCACACACATCATCCCAGTGTATAATGCAGCTCTCCTCTCTGCTCATCAGTGAACGCTTAACATGTGAAAATAAAGGGAGTATTGGGGTTTGAAGGGCTCATATTTTTTCAATCTTTGCAAATTGGATGACAAAAATTCCTTTAGGATTTTTGCTCTCTGTAAACCCAGATCATTTTCATCTTAATTTACAGCTCATGGTAGAAAGATCCCACCTCAAGGAAATAAAGTAAGTATTGGAAGAACAGGAGAAAGCTATCCATAGATGGGTGTGTGAGTGCTACGGTACTCTTGGCTCTTGGTTGTGTCTTATCCCTTGTTGTTTGGCTGAGTAGATTAGAGCAAGAGTTGAAAACCCTTATGACTTCATAAAGAATGTGAGATTGTTTGGCGTTAGGACGGGACCATCGCAACATGGTCTCCAGTTAACTATTGTGCAGCTAGTGGGGGGCCAAGGCCCCTTCCCACTTTCTACCCCCCAAGTTCCTGCAATCTTGCTGGGACCATATGAATCTTTGAACTCTGCCTTTAATATGATCTTGAATACACACCTGTAAAGGTTTTTGACTGTATCGTGCACGGTTGTGACGTGACAATAATTTAAAAGGTGCTATGCTACAGTGGCTTTTTAAAAGTGTTTGCTTTAGAATAAAATAAAGTATTTTTCTGTGAGAAGAAAGGCATGAGATGTAACCTCTGGATGTTTTAGCGTCGACTCTGCTAGCTGGAATGCCTCCAGCAACATTTTGCCTCATAAACACATTTGCTGACAAGTTCACTGATTTAAAGCGTCCATTGGGAATCCTCAGGAAAAACACATTTCTTCCAAGAAAATGCGAGAGAGGGTCTAAGTTATTAGGCACTCTGCTACCTGCTTCTTTGGCATCAGCATGTTGAGATTAGTCATCCTTGTTTGTCACCGCTGGCACTTCTCAACTTTTACCAAAGTGTGACATCATGCACATGGAAATTAAACCCAACAACCATATCGGCCATAGCCAATTAACCCCTGAATGTTTTGACCCGAACAGCAATAAATATGTAATGTTGGAACCCATTTTATGTTCCATTTTGTATGAAGTCATGTCTCTTTACAGATGGATCCCTGCTGTTTATCTCACTTTAAAATCATGGCACCATTTTGTAATCTGATGGAGATTTCCTCTAGTACATATGTAATTTTGTTATGCTACTTTTTCCTGACTATTAAATGTGTAATCAAATATTTATCAACCATAACAGCAGCGATTTATGACATTTCAAGCAGAATTAAGGCAGATTAGGTGCTATTTTTGTGCATTTCACCTCAAGAGTTCAACAAATCCGAAAATGATTCATGCTTTTTTCCCGACCAAGGCAAACACCTTAAAATAAAACATTTAGAATATAGCACAGCACTTAATTTAGTGGCACAGTGTGGGCTTGTAAAATCAGCTGAACACACCTGGCCTAGAGTTTTACAGTCTCAACGCTTCAACTCTTTAAATGTTTTCTTATGCTTTTACATCTTAGACCTGACAAGAATTTACTGCACCTTAGGTAAAAACAATTAGCACTAAGGAGTTAGAAACAGACTTTCTTCACCTATCCCTCACACTAACATGATAACTCTGACAGTACCAGCTAAAGTTTCTGATGTTTTAACCCTTGAACTTGTGTTGATAGAGATGCCAATCAAAACCCAACTGTTGCACAAAGTGAAGTGTAAAGATTTGTGCCGTGATTTCTGCATTCTCCTGACATTGACAGTGACATTTAGCTCTACTTCCTGTCAATGAGCTTACAAGCAAACAACAGGAAGGTGCTTTCACCTGGTAAAATCCATTACATTATATTAAAACTTGGGCTAGTTTGTGTTAGATGTGTAGCAACAGATGGATTGATAGGAAAAATACTATATTGTTGTACAGTTGAGTTTTTCCCAGAACTAAAAGTGATATTACATAGAAGCATTTCAAAATGATTATGAATAATTTAGAATATGGCTTATTGTCTGTTCATTCCTTCACCTCATTAATTCATCTGGAAGCTGGAGAAAAAGTTTTCCCTCACACACTTTGTTTTCTGTCTTTTAATGGTTAGTTTCTTAGCCTGGAAGTCTAGACGCACCCTAGCGGCAGCAAATGGAATCTGCAGCTAGGGTCGGTCTAGCAACTCTCCGTTGGCTTGAGAGCTGGAAAAAACAAATTCTGGTCAGGCCACTCACATCACGTATAGAGTCAGTGGGCGGGCTTCACATCAGGACGGCAGGGTTGCGACGATTCCGCGTGAATTCCCTGCTATTTAAAGAAGATGATTATAATAATAATAACAACAATCTTTATTGTAGAACACTTTTCAAAAACAAGTTACAAAGTGCTCTAACAAGTGTAAACACAACAATATCCGAGAGACAATAATACAAAAAGAAAAAAGCATGAAAACAGACAAAAGCATGAAAACAGACAAAAGCATGAAAACAAGACAAAAGCATGAAAACAGACAAAAACTAAAAAACGAAGATGGCTGCTGCTGCAGGCGAACAGCAGCCTTTGAATCGGCTTTGGCGCGACTCTGGAAGACGTCCAAGTCTTCCAGAGTAGTAAGTAGTAAGCACTGAAGTCATTCTTAAAAAAGGAATTTTCTGAGTTTTGCCAGCCGGATATGGTAAAAGTTACCCTGGTTGGTTGCAGCGCTATGCGTGCTAAGGGAATTTGAAAGACAACCGTTTATCTTGCCCCTTGGATTGAGCCCTGCCTATGCTTCCCCTGACCCAACATCTTGATGTGGGTCCGCTTGTCAGGCTGTTGGTTTCAACAGTTTTCATCAGATTGCAACATTGTGTACATTGATTTTTATCACGTGCAGCTCCAGTGGCCAATTTCAGACAGTAAGCATTCAACTAATCACTGTATTACAACATGAAAAGGGAAAACCTTTGGTTCAATGTTCAAACTGGTGCTTTACAGAGCTCATAGAGTTTGTAACTGCTTTAAAAAAATATGTTTTGGATGTAACTTTAAACCTGAGAAATACTTATCCCCAAGAAAAACAAAACTACACATTCAGAGGTTTCACAGCCAATAAATGACTTTTGGACCGTATTTCTTTCATCAAGAACAACTGAAACTGTTTTTCTAGCAACTGAGCTGAAAGTAAATCAACCTGATCTAATCAACAGAATATAGAATGTAGGGGCTTTCCACTGCAAAGTCCTGTAAGCACATTATTGTACCTAAATAATAATGTATGAAGGTGAAAAGTGATGATAAATTGCTTTGCTTTAAACAGTCGCGCCTAAACAACACATCAATTCACAGTATGTTTATACGCTGCACTATTTTAAAGAATGTCATAGCACTGAACAAAACTAAAGATGCAAAAATACAGATGACACAACATCAAAAAGCCTGAAATAAAACCTAAAGTTGTTTGAATTTTAAAGCTGGAACGCTATAAATTATAAAGAACCCCGCTGTTATCACAGGTAGTATATCAAAATTCAAGGTCCAACTCTATTTGTCCCAAACATGGCCGATTGCTTTTGCAGAAAAGTACTGAAAAACTTGAAACACACAGAATGACACAACATCTACAGATGTTATTACACAGGGCATCCTGTGAAAGAGAAACACAACTAAATAGAAGTTGCCATAAAACCATGTAGTTGTTTTCTAGGATTTAGCTTTGGCAGCAGTGTTGTTTACCTTAGAGTGCAGTTCCTGTCAAGTATTTGAATTAAGCATACTTTAGTAGTTTTATTTCACTTAATCGAGAATGAGACACACGTGGAATAATAGACAGTGGCAACTACACGGAGCACTCGGCCCATATTCATCTGAAAAAAACAGGGAGGAGAAAAACAAAATGAGGAGAAAATGGAGGGTAGCATAACCACAGTGATTAGTATGAAGCACATCTGTGGCCTTTTTAATAAGCACACCTAAAATAATTGCCCTGTGCATTGTTTATATACAGCCCACCGCCTGCCAAGCAGCAACTGGCTGCCCAATGCCTTAATAACCTGTACTTATTTTATGAACACTTAATTTGAAAATAACACCATTAAAAAGCTTTGTTGGTGCTATTAAGCCGGCGTGCTGGTGGCCCCTGATTTAGATGTCTGCAATAAATGAGCTGTAACTTTTCTTTAGCTCCATTCATTGGCTAATTATTAACGTTTTTTTGCTCAAAAGTCATGGAAATCAATGGCAAATATTCATCAGTTCAAGCCATGGGCGTCACGTAGAAATTTACGGGGCAGAGCGTCCAGTAAATAAACAAATTTAATACATGACCCCACCTGGGAAAGTAATTAAGACTTGTTTCTGCGAGATTTCAAGATAAAAATGATTTTTCTGTAACGAACCAAACATTTCATTCTACATTTCACTCATTTCCACATGACGTCTTGTTTCGTTCTGCACAACATTTTTTAAATTACTTTTGAAAACCTGCTGTACAAACAAAGTTCATCATCATCATCATTATTATTATTATTTCTTCATCTGGGGAGTAGTTAGCGTAAAGCAGTGTTTGTGTATACTGATGTGTTTCTTCAGGCCTTATAACCTAAATACACTCATTGGACTCCTGCTGTATTTATTTTGTCATCGCATCCTTTGTTCATGAGGGACGTCTGCTGTGGAGTTCAGGACAAGTGGTCAGGAATTTGAAACTGGACTCGCCTACGTTATTCCTCCTCAGTCGACACGTTGCCATGTGCAGCGAGTTTGTCTAAGTTCCCCTATGAAACATGGCCTAAATGTTGGGGGAAAGAGCACAGGGGGAGTCATGCTTTGCCGTGTTCAGGTATACAGAGAGAGTGATGTTATTGTATGCCGATGCCTCCAAGCAAATACCATTCTGTCTAAAGGTCTCATTAAGGACACCAGGAGGTAAACGAATGCGGCTCCAAACATTGAATTCAGTTACCGTAAAGCAGAAATGAAGAACATATTTGAGGCTGCTGCTGCTGAATGTTTCACGGCTGCTCAGGGGTTTGGCTGCTGTTTTTGTAGCACAGGTATCCAACCACCCAAAGCACCCAAAAATATTCACCTGTTACCTCCATCCATCCACCCATCTATCCATCCATCCATCCATCCATCTATCTATCTTCGACCACTTATCCTGTATTGGGTCGCGGGGGCAGCAGCTCCAGAAGGGGACCCCAAATTCCTTTTCCCGAACCACATTAACCAACTCCGACTATGGGATCCCAGGGGTTCCCAGGCCAGGTTGGAGATATAATCTCTCCACCTAGTCCTAGCACTTGTTACCTGTGCTTTAGAACAGACCGCTGTAGACACTGAGGAAAAATACCAAGCTTGCAAATTCAACAAAGAAAGGGCCAGAAATGGAATTTATACACAGCGCCTTTTAATTTAGTAAGATTGTACCTTTCTTTTACAGGGAACTGAAATAGGATGTAAACAATAAGAAACACACAATGGGATGTCATAGATGTGGTGTAGGTGACGAAGCCATGACTGGATACTTAACACAGATAGATAAAAAGTAGACTTTGTTCAAACTTTCATCCATTTTGCGTAGTAGTGACAACAAAACTGTCCGCGCATCCACATGATACAAGCCTTCCGTGAACATGCAGCATTACGTACAAATTAGGCCTACTTGTGTATTACTATTTAGTTATTCTAAGTTAATCTTTCATGACCATAACTGCCACGGTTGCAAATGCATAACTATGAAATTATTTCTTTTTTGACTAATTTGAATGAACACTTGATTTTCAGCAGTGACCCGGGATAGCCGGTATTAATACATGGGAGCAGCTGCTCTTTTACTTCAGTCTCATGCCAATGAGCATGTCTAATGGAGCCATGCTAGGGGTGCCCTGCACAAGAGCACTTGAAGGGTGAAGAAACAGGGGGTATTGTTGCTTTACCAGCTGCTTCTTGCATTCAAACAGGCCTTCTTCTGACGACAAGGCCACTTCTCTCACTGTCAGGCCTTTGTGCCACATGGAGAAGTACTCTACCAGAGATCTTAATGTAAATACCTCTCTTGTTAGTTTTTGCTCAGGCAAAGGGCCTTTAACAGGAACCCCAGCTGTGCTAGCTTGCCATTAGGCCCTGGCAAAACGAAAAGACATAATTCAGATTATTAAATCAGTCAGAAAGGGGTGGAAGATTGTCAGAAACACTGCAAATATTACACAACTCTTAAAAAGCTCCCTAATTGAATCTGTCAGTGTGCCCTCATCTGGCTATTACACACATTTAACTCTTTGTTTAGGGAAAAATGTAGACTCCCAAGATGAACTTTAGCCGGTAACCATTTAATGTTAATGTTCGCTTTTTCACACATCGACACAAAGCCCTACTGTTTTACACTGTACAGTACTGAAACACGAGGACATTTTAAATAGGTTTTATGAATATTTTTCATTGGTGTGAAACATCCGCAGAATACTAAATAACTCAGAGTTGTTTGAACAGCACAGGTGTGGTCAAGGCCTGTCAGGAGTAAACGCTCGGTAGTCTGACTTGGAGATTTACCAAGCATGTTAAACTGTAACCAGTTTTACAGTCCTAAATGATGTGGCCGGCTTGGAAAATAAGGAAAAGTCAAGGGGTAAGGGGGAGATTTGCCAGTCGAATCCCTTTACAGAAGTGTAGTGCAGACTGTCACTGGCCACTTGCTGAAGACATAACATATTACTGCTGAAGATAAACAGCAGATTGGGATTTCCCTGTCATCTACACAGCAGCACAGACTCAACAGGCCAACTGTTGGGACGATGAGACACAAAAGAGGATTCAGTTTGTCGATGGATTGTGTTTCATTGAATATCAGAGATCAATGAGATTCAGTTTATCCTTCCCAGAGATTCATTTGAAATCAAACAAATGGTTATGTAATAGGCCTAGATTTGGTCCTTCATGCTGTGACTCTAGACTGTATGTAGAATATTTCATATTATGTTATATGTTATGTACTAACATGAGGAAACATATTCAGTCTTTTGTTTGGAGTTTGGAGGTCAGGATTGGGTTGTACTAGCTATGGGAAGCTAGCTACAAGGTAGTTTCAAGCTAGTGGCTTACTAAAATGAGTTGCACTAATGGAACTTGATTTATGATGCTTTTGAATCAAAAGCAGTCAGCATAGCATCACAAGCTGTAACATAGTCTATATCCTTTACATTCCACTTCCGGGATTGCTTCCGTGCAGCTGGAAATTCCACCTGAAGCATGTGTTTCCGTTTCCTTCTGCTTTCTTTGATTTGGAATTTTACATTCGTTGGACTATTATTACCTGCTCCTTAGGTCTCTGAGTGGTAAATAGAGACAGATAGCTAGACTCTCTGTCCAAAACTAAGTCTCTCTCACTATTTTGCAGCGGCTCTTTGCGGAGTTTGTCACAGCCCATGACAATTGCGATTGGTTTTAAGAAATTCCATTAAACCAGAGCACGTTTTCCTCCCATCCCCGCCTGCTATGTGGAGTAACCAGACCCTCCTTCAGCGCGCATTGGAGAAGGGTCTGGCAAAGCCAGACTAGCCGTAAAATAACGTCCAACAAAAAGAAGTGCCCTTTCTTGCACCCGGTGCAGCGTGGCGCAAAGCCCAACTCAAGTGCCTTTGCTATTTTAAGACCAATGCAGTTGTCAATTTGCAAACTAGAATAAGTAGATTTGGACACGCACCTGCGCCATGCGCTTAGATCGTTAAAATAGGGCCCTTACTGTGTGTTTGTGATCAAAGCAAATTTTAGAGGCGGATCCTAAGCAGGCATATTGCTACCATTGTCAACATCATAGTTGGTAGCATAGACGGTTTAGAACCAAGACCCCCCCCAACTCAGAGTAATTTCCTGTGTTTGTGTGTTTTGACACGTGTTGTCCTCCAAGGCCACGCCTCTTTAGGAGACTAGTGGCAGGTCCTGAGTGTATTGATTCCAATGGAAGAACTTAACATGAACACTGATTATGATGATTCTTTCACCACATAGTCACCAGTAATTATAAAGTAAATACTTGACCCATTCTTCACAAGCCACATATCTCCAGAACGTGCTGACACTAAAATGGCATTTTTCAGATGGACAGATCAGCGGAAATTTCACTTTGTCTCAGACCTGTCATCTCTTATCTCTCATACCTCATGACATCTCTCATTGCAAGTTTGTAAATTTAAATTTGGCTTTTAGCTGTATAATTATCTAACAGAAAATAATAGTTTATGCAAATATAATCCATTCACATTACGTTCACTTCACTCCAACAAGGCCATGCCCATTTAGTATCCAGGAGGTTTATACAGGAGGTGTATACAGTTTCATACCATTGGCGCAGCGTATAATCTTTAGTAATAGAGAATTTGATATGGTTAACAGTGTTGTACATAATAAAATGTGCTAATTAGCTCTGAACACAAGGTATTTATAACAAAAAATAAAGTTTTGTGTGAGTGAGTTATGTACAGTTTATATAAGCATGCTAACCCAAGGTTTTCCACTTAGCTCACTTAATTAATGTCTACGTTAGCACTAGTTTGTGTGGTGCATTTAATTAAGTGATGTGTAAATCTTCACTTAGTAAACACTTGTGTTATTACTTGGCTAAGAACTCTTAACTTGATCTTCGTCTCCATATGTCTCAAACTTGCTGGCAACATAAGCACTGTGAGAACAGGACGGCTGCCACTGACCGACAAACTGTCTTGTAACCTTGTAATTTATTTCTCATACACACGCTTGACATCCTCATTGCTTACTTTGAGGTTCACAGAGAAAGGTTTGGGTGAAACGTTTGAACTCCACGATCAAGGACCACTGCTCTTTATATTATCTTGCCTGCAAATTACGTTTGATTTAGATTCAACCAAAACAGATGTGCTTTATTTGCACTGAGCTTTGACCAGATTTATGGAGCAAACCTACAACTTGGAGGACATGAACTTTGAGTACAATTTGTTTTGCTGACACATTTTTTTACATGTATTTTTATTGAAAACCAGAGATGCACCTATATAAATTCACAGAAAAGATACAGGTTCCAGTTTTTGTTTTGTGGCTTGTATCCCCCCCCCCCCCCCCCCCCCCCCCCCCCCCCCCCCCCCCCCCCCCCCCACCAGCTGTTTGGGGGCAACAGCCACACATCCCAGAAAGTGAGTGCAACAAAACAGAAATGACAAATAAAAAAATAAAAAACCACCATAAGGAGAGAGGATGGCCAGGACTTGCTGACACATTTTATCCAAACAAATCCAGCTTGACATCAAATGGCTTGGAATCAAACAAACATGTCCGGATAACATGGATTTTCATAGCTACAGATGCTCGCCATTTACAAGAAATTGTCAAAGTAGAGGACACTGACTGAGTGAACGCCTTTATCCTCTCCCACCCCTCTGATTATGCATCAATGGACTTGCCCCCCAATGTTGCCATTCACCTTCAACCCCAATTCAAACGAGTTAAGTCTGAAAAATTAGTGCTTGGGAATCCATCAGTTTCTGCTAGCTGGAATAAAGAAATTAGGATTAGCAGCAGTGAAAAGAAGTGAGAGAAAATTATGTCAAATTGGAAACAGGGTCTCCTGAGATTTTGGAACATCTGTTGGGGTGTCAGGTTGATTTAGCTCCAATTAGAACTGCAGTTTACCTCATAAGGCGGTTGCCAAATGTCCCTCTGCTCCCTCCAGGCACTGTCCACTGTTTTCAAACAACCACAGCGCTCAGGACAAGACTTAACGTGCTCACGCTCACCTTAAACACAACCTTGGCTGTCCCCAAATGCACTTTTCTTTTCCCACAGAACTGCCCTCACATAGAGGACTTCTGTGTCGCTGCAATTTGTGTGTTCAATTTAGTTAGATTAAGTACTTAGATAATGAAGTCTCTTTTCCCACAGGAAAGCTGCTTTTCTGTACTTAATGCTGTGATAACCTCTTTGTACAGTATTTTTTCCATGAAAAAAGGCAAATGGAAGCTACATCCTGCCAGTAGATATCACAGGAGATAGATCATGTCAAACGTCAAAACGGCGAACAGCTTCCAAGTATCTATACCAGGTCAACCTGTTTGAAGTGAAAAAATCATTGCAAAAAACACATTTCCTAACACATTTGTGATGTTTCTCTCTTCCTCACGATCGCCTCTGACGTTCAAATTGCATTTGACAGTGAACTTCCGAGACACAGATGTATCGGCCCTGGCCCAAGCAGACGCCGGCTTCAGTGCCAGACGACTGAGCAATCATTTGGAAAACACTGGCAACACCCGGTGTTTTCATTTTCAGCCTGCTTTTTAACCTCTTCGTAAACTTTGAGGGATTTTTTTTTTTCCTTGGGGTCCCAGATGACTTTGCACACATTTGTAGCCTCCCTAAAGAATACAAATCGGCCTGGGGTGAGCGTGGCTGACGTGTTTAGACTTCATTGAAGTGCTACTGTCCTTGGCATTTGGAAATTACAGTATGAGTTCAATGAGAACAGCCAGCTCGAGGGATAAGGAAAGGTTATCCCTCACTGCCTTCCAAAATGGCTCCCTTGAGACTTGACCTCTGTGTGTTCTGACCTTACGGCCCTATAGCCGTAATCTTGGTTTGCTCGTCAAGTTTTCTTTCTAACTCCTACTGTCTCCATATTTCTTTTCTCCCGTCCACTCAACATATTTACTCTTTACATCACTTTTATTTTCTCTCCCTCTGTTTCTCAGTCCTCCTCCCTGTTTTCCTCACCTCCCCTTCTCAACTTGTACTTTTTCTCTCTGTGTGTCTCCCTCAGCTATGTGGCCATACTGCCAGGGCTGACTCTTTTGATTTGAGTGCAATACATGTGGTTGAAATCTGAGGCCTGCTGCACTGCCAAGCCACAGGCCCCGTAATGGAGCGCTGGCGCAGGAGAATAAGCCATTGTTCTTGGTGCAGTCGGTGGATGGATAGATGGAGAGAGGGAGGGAGCTTGAACTAAGTCTATTTTTTTTAGTAAAGAAAAAAGTTTATCTTGCTGAACACGGCCCCTGGGGTCAAAGGGGAGCCCTATAATCTCGTTGTAAATCCCACTCTAGGCTGCAGGGGAGGAATAGCCGCCTGGGAGTCATTTGCAGACACGGGATGCAGAGATGTTAGCGAGAAAACTGTCCAGCCTTCGTTTCCTGGACTGTCCGACTAAACACTAAAATAACATAAACAATAAAGTGAGAATCTTTCACCCAACGTTAAAGTATCATGATTATTTGTTAAATGCCAAGACTTATGTTAGTATGTTCAGTTCATGCATACTGACATGATAGAAAACAAGTCTTGCACAGATGTCATGGTTATATGCATACTTCATTAAAATGTTTTTCCATATGTGAAGAGCAGTCGTAGAATGCATATTCAGATCCTTTAAGTACTGAAAAAAAGAAACACAACCTTGAACAAACATTGTATTACAAGTAAAAGTTAGTTGTGTTTTTAAAATGGTTTAATATAAGTAAAAAGAATTGTCAGTCAAATATAGCCTGCTTCGAAAGTATATAAAAAGTCTAAAATAAAAATCTAAATACTCAGACAGAATGGCCTTTTTTAAGCATTATATTATTGTATGATATGATTACTTTTACTGATGTATTTAGAAAACTTGTCACTGAGATACGTGGACGAAGAACGGAATAATGCAGCTTAAATAAGATAACGGTAGAGTTTTTTGTTTACATTCATATACAAAGTTACTAGTAATTAGTCAAATAAATGTAATGGAGTTACAAGTGCAATGTTTAACTCTGAAACGTAGGCGGGGAGATGTTAAAGTCTTTTTTAATGCTACTACTAAAGTACAAGTACAGTATAATGTACAACACATGTGTAACTGTACATAAAAACACAGATTATAATAACAGAGTTAAATGATTGAAGCTCTCAATAGAAACATTTTTCTCCTCCTCAATCATTGTCTCAGCTACAACTTTAAAATATATCCACTCCAAGTATGTGTCACTCTGATTATTTGCTTGCAATCATTGTTATAACCTTTTAAATGGTTTAATTTGAAAGATTATTGTTTACAAGAATATGCAACAGAAGGACAATCTATTCGGCCTGATGACAAGCTGCTATAAAAGATAAATTGTACATGCATGTGGACTCAATTTATCCTCTTCCACTGTAAAAACCACAATCAGGATGCGGATGTTTATAGCATGACAATTTTTACCTTAATCGGTTTATGACCGAGGGGAATGGTGAGTGTGCAAATTCGTCTTGGTTAGTCACACTATCTGCAGTCCACATAGTCGCACCCCTCGTTAATAAACCTTACCTTCTCTATAGCATTGACTACTTAAAGGGTTAAATTTGTCTGGTGAAATATTTTTTTTACCTAAGTGGATGGAAGCAAATCCTTAAAATCAGTACAATGGATCAAGTGACCCCTACTCATTAAAATGGATGGCAAAATGAGATGCAAGGCTGGAAAGTTGAAGCAGTGTCATCTTGAATCATGGGAAATGGCCAGCCTGTGGGGACTCTTGGTGCCATAAGGTCCTGAGGTTTCCTTCTTCAGCTTTCCCATCAAGTCATTTTACAACAGGGCCTGTACATCAAGTCAGCGTGCACTCCATCAAATGCCATTGTTTTTATTCAGAAAGCAATAAAAACAAGGATAGTTAAATAGCTAATGTCAGGGCAGAACCCAATGGAGAGATGCCCTCCGATATGTACTGACCTTTACGACGTGGTGTGAAGCTGTAACTTTTCTTCTCACAGACGGGTTGTTGGGACGTGTTAGATGTAGGTGACGACAAACCACCATGAAGCTGGGTCTTGGTGCCCAAACAAATTGCCGCAAGAACTGCATTTAATGTTCTCTCAATGAGTGTAAATGAGCATGAGTAGTCTGTCTGTCTCAAAGCGGTGCCACAATACTCTATGCACTCTATGTATTTGTTTAGCAGGATTTCTCCTTGGAAACGCAGGTCAGAGTGGCTCGTGCTGCTTGAAAAGTGAACCAATTTTTAGCATTGCATTCAGCCATAGATATATATAGCGTGCAGCACTGAATATTTTAAGAGTATATTTTTTTTCTCTCTTTGTCATCAGTCTTGGCTGCTTAACACTTCCCCAGCTATAGCTTAAGAGATGTTTTCCAAAAGCTTTGTGAAGTAAGTCACTTAAAAACTAACTGTAGGCAAGGCAAGGCAAGGCAAGGCAGCTTTATTTGTAAAGCACATTTTAGCAACAGGGCAATTCAAAGTGCTTTACATTAAACGATTAAAATGGTAAAAGTTGCAAAGCATTACATTAAACACTAAAGAGCAGTTAAAAACAGTCAAAATAAATACAAAAACAAAAGTTACATTGCAGTATAAGAAATAAAACATTAAAGAGCATTTAAAAACAGTTGAAAAAAAAACATATGAACGCAGATAAGATAGCAGATTTTCGGCTTCTAGTATGGGACAGTGTATAAGCCGCTGCCACACACACGTTATCGGAGCGCAATAACCATTTTGTGAAAACCCAAACTTTGTTGACCACTAAGGTCGCTCTGTACAAGCAGAACCATATGTCTTTAACATCTCATCCATCCACCACGGACCCTGCAGGATCATGGGACTTTGTACTCTGGTTACCCATAACCAAGAGTGGAAGTACTTGTCTTTACAATACAATGTAGTCGTCACCATAAGGCTTAGTTTAATCACGGCAAACTTTGCAAAATCTTGAACAGCTCCAACTGTTTCTTGTAGCTTTTACCATAAAATCTATGTCACACCCGCGTTCAGAAATACCCCTGGAACGGCCACCACCCCTAATCTCAAAATTGTTAACAAAAACATCCCAAAGTTAGTCAGTTCACTTCAATATTTACTTCAGCCGACATTAATGATAAAAACATCCTTTTCATCACTTAACTGTTTAGACATGTTCATCAGAACAGTCAAATCACTGTCTAATCAAGTCATTTGATTTTGATCTTACCCTCGCTGATTGTCATACAGTTTCAACCTTGTTTTCTAAGAACTGAGAGTTGCAGCGGATCTGCAGTTTTCTGGGAGTTTGTTCCAGATATGTGCAGCATAGAAGCTGAACGCTGCTTCCCCCTGTTTAGTTCTGACTCTGGGGACAGCAAGAGACCTGTCCCAGACAACCTGAGAGGTCTGGGGGGTTCATAGTGTAGTAGCAGATCAGAAATGTATTTTGGCCTTAAACTGTTTAGGGATTTCACAAACCAGCAGAAATATGTTGAAATGTAGTCTTTGAGGCACCGGAAGCCAGTGTAAGAACTTTAGAACTGCAGTGATGTGTTCAACTTTCTTGGTTTTAGTGAGAACTCGAGCAGCCGCGTTACCTTAGTCCTCATACAAGGCTAATGGTGTGCTAAGAGGCTCCGGAACATGCAGGAGGAACTGAAAACTACTTCTTATCATGGCAAGTGAAACAATCCGTTTAGTGGTGCCTGATATTCCTCTAAATGAGTTTTAATGTTTTGAAGGGGCTGGATTTAATATTCAGCCCAGTAATATAGCTGCATTTCAGTATTTTGTGTACAGCTCCTTTAAATTAGAAAATAAGAAGGTAAAACGTGACTGGCACACATACAAAAAAAACATTTCCAAATGTTTGATTTGCACAGAACTGGCCGTGTGTTGAGATACATCTGCCAACTTTTTCTTCTTTTGTAAGGCTGCCATCGTCCAGACAGAAATAATTTCAGTAATTACTGCAGAACTTCGATGAAGAAAGGAGTAGACTACTGGATTTTTTCATTTATTATTTATTGTGAGCGTCCAGGAACAAGGTCTTCCCCTACAGTCTATATATCCATCTTGTTTGGACAAAATGCTACTTTTCTGATATTCCTTTTCCGTTTACACATATTTTCTTTTAATTTTGATATAAATAAGCCATTTGCTTGTATGGGTCTAAAATGATAAAGAAATCATGGCAGAATTACATGACACATTTGATGATCATATTTATAAAGCTTAATAAGAATGGTCACTGCTTGATTTCAGGTTAAGTTAGTTGAAAAACGTTTACTTTGAAACTTATTTCCAGCCAGTGAAATGCATCAAAAAATGGGAGTTGAAAGCTGCTGCTGACTTAACATTCAGTGTCCTTTTCTTTCAATCGGCCCACCACTTTGGTCCAAATTAAAACATCTCAACAACTATTGGATGGATTGCTGTGAGATTTGGTGTAGACATTTATGTAGTACAACCATGAGGTCAGACAAAACTATCGGCATTACCATCACTAGCAAGGCTGTAAACTTTTAATCTGGTCCTCTTTGTTCTCAGTCTTGGCCACTGTAACATTTTCCTTTGCATCGATTGGTGCAAGTACTGGCTCATCTGTTTGACCTTATGTCAGGCCAAGACATTTTGTTGTTTCTTCCACTGAGCGCTGTGGCTCAAGGCTGTCACACAGTGAGAAGCTCCCAATATCCATGTTGTCATAGTGAATATAGGATAAACGGCGGTTATGGTGAGCTAGTGAGCTTTCACCAGCTCCTCTTTACTTGGTTTGAACATCAGAGGATAAAGTAGCCACTGTCTAAAAGGCCAGCTGTTTCCCACCTCTCTGCGTTTCTTTGGAAGGTGATGTATGAGCTGGCCGGGAGAAGAAGAAATGGAAAGTTAAAGGCATTAAGTCACAGTAGCTTCTACCACTGGTGTTCCTGGCCAGGGTCCTTTCTGTCATCCCATGCCATTGTACCACAAGCCCAACATGTGTGAAGGATTGCAGCGATAGCAGATAATCAATAAAATTCACGACACATTTGATTTGATGGATGCCTCCTCGATGCCCTCTGTGCTCACATGATCATTTGTAGTCGCGTTGGCCAGGGTGATCCATCCCGATCAACAGCGAAGGTGTCAGAAACGGCTATAAAAGTCGTTATAGTTAAAGTGCTGCAGCTGAGTTTACCCCTTCACACCATTTCCCTTCTCAGTGAACTCTAGCTTATGTCCCCTGGTGAAAGAATAGGATGTCTAGGTCACAACGAGGAACTTGACTGATGAGGGCATAAGGAATGGTTTTGGTTTACTGCCAGCCAAAGGGAGTCCCAGTTGATTTGAAAAACACCACATGGACACAGTAGGATGCTAAGTGCTTGTCTTTGAGGCATAAACAGAGTCAAGATTCTTGACTGGCAGTGTGGTTGTTCACAAACATCAGGGGAGCTTGATGGTCCGCCCTGGTTTAAAGTTTTCAAAGGCTTTGAAGGGATGTCGGCATGTATTGTGATATATGCAGTTAGTGTGTTATTTGCTGCTTTGATTGGTGCCCTACTTCCCAAAAGTCTAAGTATCTGTGTCTGGCCCAGTTGTGAGCAGCAGAGACCATTTTCTCTCACAAGGAATATGTACAGAGTTTTTCCATTCAAATCATCATTGTAGTGTTATTTGGAAAATCCATTTCATTTCTTGTGTACAGTATATCTCAAGCCCCCTTTACATGTGTGCTGCAAACTTGAACTTATCTAGACATTAACCGGGGGAGCTTTACTTTAAATAGCAAATGTTTGAATCAGTAAGACCATATATTGAACAGACTTTACTCTGCCAGCTCCCTAGTATAAAGTGGGCCTGATTGAGCCCAAAAGTTCTCCCTGGAGTTCACCCAAAATGTGTGCAGCTATGCATTGCCGTGCATAATCACGTTAAAAACAACCACCAAACAAAGCAACATTCAATACATCACAGAAAGAACCTGGTTATGAACCTGCTATGTGACCGTGGTGTAATACACTGCATGCTCTACCCTGGCGTCACTCCTCGCCTAGACCAAATAGAGTATTTCCAATAATTAAAAATGCATCGGAGACGGACAATCTCCTGTTGTGTGCTACATGTGAGATTTGGCATCTTCAGACATTTTCCAAAGGACATTCATAAACAGCTATATTCTGTCACTCTAGGCAGAATAACCGTTGGTTGTTGTTCTGAGGAACACAAGGGATGAACCAGTCAGGCTTTTTAGATCCCATTTTTATCAGCCAATCAGTCATTGAATGAGTGTGCTTTTGTATTAAAAACAAGATATGGTGTAACTTTCGGCAGCCCTAGTCCATCATGGAGGACCTGTTTAGAGTATTAAACATCAATGATGGCAGTTAATGGCAGGTAATTAATGGGTGTAAAGTCTCCAAATCTGTCACATTGCATAACATTAACTCACATCTGTTGGACATATTTTTGATTATCTTCTCTCTACACATTCCCTCTACTTTTTCACATGGTTCTGACAATATTTTGCACATTCCTGAACAACACTGCACAGCTAATGTTAAAGGCATACATTGTACTTAGTTATGTTTTTTCAGAATTTGTATCTGTGTTTCTTGCAGTACTTTTATATTGTTTTACTACGTTTGTTGTAAAGCACCAAAACACCAAAGCAAATTCCTTGTTGGCAATAAATCCGATTCTGAGCCCTGATCTAGCATTATATCACATTTTAACTAGTGTGGCTTTCCCTCCTTTTACTGTAGCTCATCCACCCCTAATCAGGGATGAAGATGTAAAGAAAAAAACTTAAAAAAGGGAGTCATGAGAGTTATCATGAAAATACCATGATAGTACTAGAATACTGGGGTGGACTCAGGTAGATGGAAATCAGATTGCCTCCTCTGGGCTCCACAGTGCCCTAGTTTGGGATCAGAATCCACCATTTCCCACAATTCTTCACTGGCATCAGCTATGCAGACGAGGAGGCCTCGTTCACAACGGGACACCCCACTGCCTTGATTTACGGGGACGCTAATAAGGGGAGGAAACCACTTTGCTTCACATACATCCAAGGATTACATTTCACAGTGAATGGGAACATTCAGTCGTTGAGATGAGAGTGATCCTGTGGGACAAACTGTACATGGCTTGCCTGGCAGCGACGGATCATTATGTGTCAACTACTTTAAACACATCTATTTTCAGCAAATTGGACTTCATCCAATCACGCTTGGTGTTTCAAGTCAGCTTTTGTTGGAAATTGAAGGTTCCTGTATGCCTCTGAAGATAAATTTGAGTTTAAATGCTCAATGCTATATAATTACTTGTGATTTTGCCTGTTCACAGTGAAGCATTCATGAGCTTTTACTGTACATGTGGGCACTGTGGTCATCACTGGTGATATCAAAAACCACACAACTTAAAGAAAGAAAAGTGAAATTGTATAAACACTGTTCTAGAAAAGGTCAAGGGGAGGGTCTCTGTTATAGAAAATCACCTAAAATTGTTTATGTGCATGATCATACCAATGGTTTTGCCTGTTTCAGCAAATGAATACCAAATAATGCATATTTCAGTTTTTAGTGCCATTTTACCATGCAAACACATGCTTAATAAGCCATTTCATTCTATCCAATTTAAACCATTAAAACCAATAATCTTTTAAAGAAAAGAGAACAATATGCTGCTTATTTTTACTGTAACATGGTGACATGTGGTGGTTTTGCTGAGATTTTTCTCTGGCTGAACATCAAAAATTGTAATGCAAAAGGAAACCCAAACGACCCTTCTTGAAAAATGGATTACATGTTCCAGCAGCACGAATCCCCCATAAATGCACAACTTTTCAACAGCTGACTGTCATTTCTTAGATGTTAAAACATCCTTGGAATTGCCACTGCGGAGAGCTTTAAATGTCTGGCAGGTGTCCTTTAAAAATGTCTAAAATAACATCTTGACAGTGTATAAGTTTTAGAATTGGTGTGCAAGGTATGTATTTCAAACTGCAGGTAACCATAGAAATAATTCTTCAGCACAATGCTGCGTTATAAGATAAGAACTGCCACTAAATTTCACCGCAAATTGAGTTAAACTTGAGCATGAAGGTTCATTATTCATCTTTTATAAGCAGCAGAATGAAAACTCCATTCACTGGTGAAGACCATGAGATGCATCTGAAAGCTTTTGAACATTTCAAGTACACCTAAGCTGCCAACAAACCTTAAAAGGTGTGTGATCATGGAAGGCTGTGTCACGTGGACACGCCAACAGTGTTCTATTCATTACTTGGAATTCCTCACGTTGGAGAGAGAAACTACGCACTATAGCTTTAAATAGTGGATTATAGTGTAAGCGGAGCCTACTTTGGTTTCATTTGGTAAGTGGCCATTAGTATAAGGGAGATAAAACGGTTTGCTCACATGCCTTTATAACGGACAAGGCTTTTTTGCCATTGCTTGTATTCAGGGCTTACTTCCCAACGTTTGGTGAAAGCTCTGATTCAGATCAACAGTAGTAAATATGTACACACCAGTTCACGTCACCATGAACATTTTGGCGATGCCCTGAAATTGTCATTCAACTTACACTAACTCATTTATCTTCAATTAATTTGGTTTACAGACATGTTAATCTCAGCTATGAGGCAAGAATCCAACCAGACAACATAACTCAGACACTTTCGATTCATGTATGGTCATACAAGGTGTTTGGAAAAAAGCCACTGTTTAGACATGCCAGCAGGAAATTCCTAACTCCTCTAACTCTCTAACTGAGAGGGGCTAACCCCTTCACTGGGGGCCTCTTTGCTGCGTTCCGGTTTTGTTGCCTCCTCCGCCACGCTCCATACCACACCGGGTGCATCAAGCGGAGCGTCTTGCTGCCAGACTCACAGATTTTATTGTCTCTACAAGTACTTTACAGAAAAATCGCACGTTTAGTAAACTAGTATCTACCTTCCACTCCAAGCACTCCTGTAATTTAACTCCATGTCTTCTCTTTTCTGATGTTGTCTTAAATCTGCAATTTTTATGTTACCTGTTATGTTCTACCTCCAAGTTGTCGTTGTAAAGGAGACATACACGGTATTGGGGTGTGTTTTTAGGTACATTGAACGCTGTTTCACTTCCTGCCCGGCTGTCCGAACGGCTCGCGTGAAGGTGAAAATAGACCAGCGCACTTAGCGGATCGGAGAGTTGCTTCACACACGCTTCTGGGACGCCCTGGCTGTTGAAATATGTGTGTGTGTGTGTGTGTCAGCGCCACTGGGAGGCACTGCGTTATGAAATCTTTTACACCCAAACTAGAAAAACATACTTTTAATAAAAGCACTGGAATAAAAGTAAAGAATGATGCTGAAATGTATGCCCAAAGGTGACTTTTTATTTTTTTAAAGATTATTTTTTGGCCGTTTTTCGTCTTTTATTGACAGGATGGCTGAATACAAAGGGGGGGGAATGCCATGCAGCAAAGGGCCGCAGGTCGGCGTCGAACCCAGGCCCGCTGTGTTGAGGAGTAAACCTCCATATATGGGCCCCTCCTCTACCAACTAAGCTATCCGGGCGCCTGCCAAAGGGGAGTTTAACAGAATTGTAAAGTGTGGCCTTTCGAGGTGATTATTTGATATATATTTATTTATATTTTATATTTTTTTTATATTTAATGTTTTTGGAGCATACTGATGGACAGCAGAGCAGTTGAACATGATGCATGAAGGGTTGAGTTACTGTGGATATTTGGATAGTTTTCTTCCCCGTATAAACTATTGTAATGCAAATATATCATCAAGATGGTGTTTTCTTTCTGCAGAGAGTGAATGTTTTTTTATTTGACAGTAGGATTTATTGTGTAGTGCCCTTTTTAAATACTGTTCTGTGGTTGGCTATGCTTTCCAGAAGTCATTACATTGCCCTCTTTGGCCAACCCTCGTCTACCAGACACACAAGCAGACCAGAACCAACCATAGGAAGGGTTTCCGTTGCAGTTTGACTCAGATGAAGTCCATTATTGACAATATGTTTATTATCCTTCCGTCACCATAGGGATTTCAAATTACTTATCTTTCCAAACATGGCTTCTAGGTGTTATTATACTCATCTGCCTCCTGACATGACATGTGGTGAAAACATTTTTTTCAGTTATGCAGTGTGGTTAGAAAGGCCAGCAGGGCCTCGGTTCAGCCGGTTCACCCAGGTCTCTTTCCTTAGGCTGTGTCTTCACGAGGACCACAACGCATCCAAGCCACTGGCACGGGACTATTATTGTTTTTCTTTCTGTCACGCAACCAAGACCATCATTTATCATTTCAGTTCCTATTGAAGCCGATCACGCACATTGCTTTTTTGCAAATTACTCACATTTGCATATAATTCGAACAAGCAGCGTCTTCTTCCCACTTGTGGCTCTTTCTGGATGTCTGGGAAATTTGTGACAAGAATCTTGGTAGTTTATTTATTTATTTATTTCCAACAATGTTTTGTGTATTTGGGTGGTTTTGGGCTGATTTCTGGGCCTCAAGGGTGATGTCAACTCAAATCATAAAAAAAATAAAAAATCTGCTATTACTGTGGAAAATGTTTGAGCAAAAAAGGAGGCCAGCATGAAGTCAAATCCATCATGTTGTCTACACTATATGTGAGGTCCAGGTAACTTTTGTCCTCTACCTGCAGTGCTCTGTCAGTCCTGCACTGTGTAACTGTCTTGTAACATGTCAGCAGTGACTAACAAAGTCAAATTCCTCACTCTCCAGGTTGCACTCGCCAATTAGAAGCGGTTATGAGACAGATATTTTGGCCAAAACTGTTCTTGGAAGCTGCAGGCTCTGGAATCCATTTCCAAAAAATTCAGAGACGGGCCATGTTGAGCCTCAGTGCACTCCGCTGTCAGAAAGCAGACGATAGCATCTCAACTTTTCACTGCAAGTCAGATATTTAGGAAATAATGTTTCCCAGATTGTGGTCTGCAAATGAGTTTTTCTTGATTTTAAAATCCAGAAAAAAAAGGGTTTGATTATTGGGACAATTTTCCTTCATGATGCAAACTTGTAGTGTGTAGAAAAAAAAATACATATATATATATATATATATATATATATATATATACATTCTAGTGTTGCGTGACATGAGAATGATATGAATGAGTGTAACCTGGACAACAATGAGATATGTAATGAATTTCGTTGTACTCTATGATGTTGTGATTGCCAATGTTACTGTTTGTCTAATGTTGTACAGAAAAAAACACTTCAATTAACATCAAATATTTGATTAAAAATAATCATTTGTTGCAGCCCCAATTTCTCCAATTGACAGAAAATGTGCTGTAATATTACTATTGCAACATAAAGTTCTACCTACCAGGATGGAATATTTCATCCTTATCACTCAACCCCAATATACAAACACATTCTATTAAATCATCCACACATTATTTTGAATAGGAGAAACAACCACCCAAAAAAATATTAACACAAAAATATAACACAAAGACCTGTTTTCCTCATACAGTGACTTCCATATCAGTACTACTCTTATTGTAAACCTACTATATCGACATTTATTGGTATCGATGTTTACACCTAGAGGCATAAAAGTGTTTTTCTTCCGGACGAATCTAATGACAAACATTGCTATTTTTACTATTTTAAAACCATGTAAGCAAGCCCAAAGCAAAAATCAAGACTATTATTATTGCACATGGCTCGATAAATGTTTGGACTGTACTGCACTTTGATATTTTTGCTCCCTGGCGTAATTACTTTGGATGTGAAATGACAGTTTGATTAATTACAGGAATTCTCAGCTGTATTATATGAAAGGTTAAACCTTTCTGGAGTCTGGAATCAGGACTCCTCCTGTAACCCTTCTCCTAAATTATTGCTGAGGAAATTGTGAAGCAGACCCTGGATCAGTATTTAAAGACCATTTGATCCTATTAGTTTGAAGGAGATGCAATGTGTTCTTTCAAGGGAATATTGTAGCATAATTTTCAGTCTTAAAGTGGAACACATGGCTCAATTTCCAAATTATACAACCGCTCCAAGTCTTACTGTATTTTTGATGAGGTCATCATTTCTCCTAAAGTTTCATGGCTTTCTGACCGAAGGATTATTTTTCTCGCAAATGTTAATTTTTATGCATATAACTTTTTGAATTAATATTAATACAAAGATAATAAAAAATGTATACTTTATTAATCCTGCAAGGGGAAATTACAATTATTATTGAACTTAAAGTTGTTACTTTCTTTATTTTATCATGAGGTGCTTAAATGCAGTGCATATAAACAGCAGGTTTCATTATGTGCTTTTAGGGGCCTCCGACGGTTTAATAGTCACAAAACCAGGAAAATTATCATTAAAAGTGTCTCCTTCTCCCATTAATAGATGCATGTACAAGATAGATTGCTCCTGCACACAAACGTGTCAGAGAACCCGACATCCCTCCAACATACGTAGAGGCAAGAAAGAAAGACGCAAAACTAATAGTTTGTGGTCATTTGTGTGTATTTGATTCCCTTAATAGTTGTTTTTTCTTTTCTTGTTGTGCTCATTTTGCATCTCGTTGCATTTGTTATGTGTCTTTTTGCGGTCGTGTGGATATTTTTTTGGTTGTTTTGCGTCCCATAGCAGTTGTTTTGTGTCTCTTTGTGGCTGTTTTGCATCTCTTTGTTATTATTTTGCATCCCTTTGCAGTCATTTTGCGTCTTTTGTGATCATTTTTGCGTCTCATGGTCTCTTAGTAGTGAGTATCGCCCGTTGGGCCTCTCAACCCTTGACTCCTGTCGTCCCATGTAAAGGACATTTAGACATTAAACCTTTTTAAAAACATATAAATGTAAGAACAGACAAACTCTTTTCAATGTCCTGGACTGGAGGGAGTGACATGTTGTAGATTTATCTAAGCTGAGATGAAACATGTGAACACACTTTGAGCGGAGCCAATGCAAACAGATTTAATGCCCTTCTTTATTGGCGGGTCATAAAAAAAATCACAGAAATAGCGAAGAGTCTGTAGGGAAAGCCAAACACACGGAGCGTTCTGCTCTGTGTCTGACGTATGGAATTTGAACCCACAGCTACGCCCATCACTGCGAGGGGAAAGTGGTTTTGGAACTGTGAAGGATTATGGGATGCATATGGATCCCATCTCATTGTTTTCTGGTGATTTCTTGTTGCAGGTCACACCACATTCCACGACTCACCACTTCCTAAGAAAATGGCCTGTCATGACCCCGTGACCCCCATGACTCCTACCACCGAACTGCATCAACAAAAACCTCAGAGAAACATCTAATGGTTGAACATAGTTTAAAGCAACTGTGTTAAAATCAAAGGCATCATAGGGACTATTCATTAAATAATACAATTAAACTCTGTGGATTATGAAAAGTAATGGGTACAAAGTATCTGGAAAAGGACATTGTTAGGAAACCTTTAAAATATATTTATTCAGTGCTTTAATTACAACATTCACTATTTAAGTTCAACTTATTTGTCTAAACTGCTGTTTAGTGTCAAGACTGAACTGTCCATTTTACTGTCAATGTCTTGATTCTGAATGACCTGTCAGCTGTTCAGCTCTCTAGAGCTCAAAGAAGTGCTGTGTTTTCTGGACTTACAGCTGCGAAGAAAATGATAACAACACGTTGGGAACCCCCTCAGGACTTGTCTGTCCGTGGATGGGCCCTTTCCTTCTTGGATGTAGTTTATATGGATCCCTCTATGAAGAGACTTGGCTGAGCATCGCTGATTCTCTGAGGTCCAGGCTGTAGCCTTGTGCCTTTGCTTTACATTGTTCAGGTTTGTTGTTTGGTCCCATGTCTTGTTTTAGTCTGTGTGTGCGCCTGTTTCTGCATGTGTTGTTTTGTCTCCCTCCCTCCCGTCTACCCTCTCTAAGTTTTTTGCCCTGGGACACGTTCACAGTCTCAATGTGTTGGATGTGGTTGTTTGTTGCTGTTTGTGGTCTCTGAATGTATGAAACTAAAAGTGAACTGCCAAGCTCAGATCTAAAAGTAAGTTACATTTAATTCAGATTTTAGTTTTTCTTTATTCAAAACACATGTAAATAAGTTTGTCTCTGGTTTAAAGAAATCAAAAACCACCCATTTAGAAAAACCTTGTTTGCCTTAAAAAAGCCTAATTTGTTTCCAAACAGTATCTAAAATGTAAACCATTTTAAAGCAATTTCCGTCTTAACCGTCTTATAAGCACTTAATCTTAAGCGATGACACGTGTGTTTTAGGCTACAACGTTTGTTGTCACAGACAGCAGACATCTCACTATCTGCTCGCTGCCTGTCCCCAGAACACACTGTAAAAAAACACATGTTTGTGTTATCACAGGACTCTGTATATTTGCAAAGAGGTGGATCCACAGGTGCATGTCCCACATGTAGTCTACGTATCTTAGTTAGTGGCTGATGATACCTAAACAGATTTTTCTGTTTGATTTTGAAAACGTTATGTGCAAGATTTCAGTACTGTCTCAAACAGATACGCTTACGTTATTAAATTGCAGAAATAAACTCAATAGTTTCAACTCTTTAAGGCTGTAATACAAATCCTCTTACATCGACACACCTAACATACAAGTTTCTTGACCCAGATTTTGACAGCTCATCAGGAAACTCAAACCTACATCTTTGGCCACAAATCTGCCTGTTCCTGAACGCAGCACTGACCAAATCCTTACACAGCCTGTTCCACTGTGGTTCACTTTATATTCTGGGTTTGGGTTGTGCTGTTAAAAATCAGGTGCAGTGCTTTTATTGTTATCATTATGCTGCCCAGCTGGACGTTTCTTACATGGCATTCACGCTTTTTTATTTTTCTAAAATAACCAATTAATCTCAAATCTTAAACTGGGTTTGAGTTTTATGCTAACTCAGGAATCTTGCAAAATGTCACTCAATATTTCCTGTCCATACATTTTACATTTAATTTCCAGTTTTAACGTTGTGGTGGTATTTGGTTAGGCTCAAATATCTGCATGAAAAATGTTTTTGCAGAAGTTAACTCTGAAGCACAGAACATGTCCACACTATAGTGATATTTGTAATGTTTCAGAACTGGAGAGAGCCGTTCTGTACAGTCCTGCTTTTATACCAATAATAACTGCAGACCATCTGCCACAAAAAGCTGAATAAGCTCCCACCTACAGAGCAGCCATCCATTTTTTTAATACTCCTCAACATATGTCAAGAAACTGTATACGCCATTTTGGGAAATTTAAACAAAAAGTGGATAAATTTGTCCCAGCTGGAAAACTCCTAACATTCAATTAGCATTCATGTAAGCATTGCTTATTGGAAATGATCACTTTGGTTAGGTCTCAGTGTGATCACAACAAAAACGATGTTTTCTCTAACCTTAACATGGAAATGTGGCACTACTGCAGCGCTATCGGTCGTACCACAGAGGAAGAAGGCTGGCTTGGCTCAGAGAGATGCTCGCAGAGGGAAGAAAGAAAACTGAGACTCTTTCTTTAAATAAGTTTTGTTTTTAGGAAAATTCATTTTCCTCTTTACCATCGCTAAGCTTGTGAAACCCCTTTAACCGCACTGATCAGCCTTTGGGTCAGTGCGCTACAAACTCATGCTGTGCTGCCAAACTCGGTTTAAAACCCACAAAACCTTCTAGTGGACATCCCAAGCTTTAAAAAAAATATGTCAGTCTAAGTTTTGGGGAAATGTGTTGCAGAAATGATGCGGACAATATTTCAGATTGTCATTAAGTGCGGAACTAGTGTTAATGCAAAGTCAAATATTTTCTTTTTTAAATAGTGAAGTAGAAGTTAAAAATAACATAAAATACAAAAATACTCCATTAAATTACAGGTATATGTACGTTCCTCTGATTGTCATTAGCAGTCCCTAAGGTTGATGTTAAACTTAAACAGTAAAGCTCGGTCGATGCCTTATTATCCCTGGTGAGAAACTTGCGATCCGCGCGTCATCTGTACAAATACACTCCTTGTAAACAGCACATGAGGGGAAACAAAGAAATGGCTTCTGGGTAATGTAACAGATCGGCAGTAGATGGTTTGTTGCGGGAGATGCGTGCTGACAGTTACGCTGTCAAGACCGATACCCCTGATTGTCACCAGATGTTCTTCTCTGCATCCCACGTATCATGTGATGGATCATGCATATAGCTGAAATGCAGCGATTATGGCCAAATACAGACTTTGGTAATAGTGGCAGAAATTAGGATACTTCCTGTCTGTGTACAAGGCCTGAGATATTTTCTGTTCAATACTTGGATGGGGGAAATGCATACAGGAAGCAAATGGAGTGTGATTTAACAAAAGTGACGTGTAGTGTTTGTGAGCTCTCTGGGGATGACATATGATGTGGAAATGGGTTTCAAGCCTCAGCAAACTCTCTTTCCTGAAGAAAAATACATTATGTGCAATTCAAACCACATTTGCATCTGCTCCCTACCCCTGAAAATGCCCACAGATGCACCTAGAGGGGTCTGCAGCTGAGGGTCTGGTTTAGTCATTCCCCGGCTTTTTAATGAGTAGGCAGGCTAAAGATCATCCAAGGCACTCTGATTCTATTTGTGGTTGTATTTATTTATTAATACATGGATAACCGATGCGTTGTGACTCAAACGGCCTTCTTTAGGGTTAGGGGTGCCGTTTACTTTTACAACACCATGTGTGTTTACCTGTGCAGCACTCCCAATTTTTTCTTAATTTCCCAAATTTACAAAAATTCTGATTTTAAATGCTGGAACCCGTAAATTCTGGGTGTTTTTTTTGCTAAAATAAATTTTCATCAAATGTATTGGATCACTTGTTTCAACTCTAGATCAGATTAGACTATATTGTATACTTTGTCAGATTTATATGAAGTTTGTTGAGTCACAACTTGGGCTTCAACCCTCATGTTGTCCTCGGGTCAAATTTGGGCCTTCGAAATAAGCGCTGAAAATATCAACATTAGAAATATCCAATAACTTCGTAAAAAAAAATAAAAAAGCACCCACAACACTAAAAAAGTGACTAAAACTTTGGGAAAAGTGATATTGGGTTAATTAATTCTTACTGTCATTTTTGATTATCAGTTAAATCAAATCATTGAAAACGGAATTACATCTTTTAGTCTACAAAATGTCTGAAAATAGTGAGATGTTACAATTTCCCGGAGACTTAAGTGGCGTCTTCATATTGCTTGTTGTCATATTGGTCAAAAAAGTTCTTATAATTTAAGTTGTAAAAGTTATTACAAGATTGTCTTACTTAGCACTTTCAGACACATCTTGTGGCCTTCATCAGAGGGTGGACTTTATTCAGTTGGCATGGAAACAGTTTGTTTTTACCATGTCACCAAAACTATATATTAACCAATGTGAAAAGAATTCTCCATACATTCTCCATGACAACTAAAGAAACGTCATCTGCTGATGAAGGCCCTGCAATGGGTCTGAAAGGTCTTCTCTCTCTCTCTCTCTCTCTCTCTCTCTCTCTCTCTCTCTCTCTCTCTCTCTCTCTTTCTGTGTCTAAAGTGCAGCTAATTTAATAATAATAATAAAGCTCATTTATTGCATTCATTGTTACTTTTGCTGCAATGAAGTTTTATTCTTCAGTGTTTAGACAAAAGCCCTCTACACTGCAAATAACAAAATGTATTGGGGCCTCAAGGTGGGGACAATTATCTTTCACCTCTGGAATGAGGCCTCTCAAATCAACTGTAAGGCTATTACCAAAGTGACTTGGGTTTTAAATATTCCCTCAGAGTCCCAAAGAGACAGCTGGAAGCCATTCTAAGTGCTTGGGAGGTCAAGAAGTAACAGCAACCTGTGTGTGTGCTCTGTGTATAATTGTTTTATTCTGAAACAACCTTGGACTGAGTGTGAGAGCACCTTTGAGATAAACTTGGGGGAGGGGGTGTAGGGGGGTCAGAGAACGCAAGACACTTGTTTTTACTGGCAAGTGCAGGAGACCTTGGAGGCAGCACATATGACACTATTGTAATACTGCCCAGTGAAGGAAACCATGGACTTTACTGGCACCTCTGGGTGGCCTCAGAGAAGGCCTGCTTTTTGAAACACCCCCTCAATTTCACACTACATTTTGTAATCTAATTATGTGGTGAAAGGTTACACCGGCCGCGGTCCTCGGGTGTTAAGACTTGTTGAGTCGTAGCCTGTGGAAAGACCTGGTGAGCTCACAGCATGGTCACTCTGCGGCTCTGCTACCGTTGGAGGATTCTGTGAACCCCAGTGCTCCACCCCGGTCGTCCTGCCAGCCGTCTCCGTAAACCAAGACCTCCCTTTGTAAACGGCAGCAGCTGAGCCACAACCATGAGCTGTCAGGCAGCATTAAGACTGAGCTCTCTGGGCTTGATGCACATGCAGGTTCCCGGGGAGGCTGCCTGGGCCGACATCACGTCCCTGACTGGCCTTAGGATCAGGCCCACACACTCACCCACACATCCACCTCACAAACAGGCCCCTCATTCACTCAGCCAGCCTGAGTGGAATTAGAAAGACCCTCCAACCCTGGTATGAACCATGGGAACGCAGTCTGCCCTCAACCCCAGCTGCCCTCCCCTTGAAATTAATTAAGTGTAATTTCACTTATATAATGTGATACTTTACATTCAACAGGATGCCTGTAATAGCAAAGCATTTTTGCTGCTTATGGCAAGTCATCAGAGTGTGTTCTGCAAAGCAGAGCTCTATTTAACCCGCAGCACAGGGTTGTGACCTCATGAAACCACCCCCGGCTCCCTTATAATGTTGTTTACTGCCAGGTTATTGGTGGTATTTTTTTCACATACTTCATTAAGTGATTACGTTCAGGGAGGAAAGCTGACTTTGTGTACGTAAACTATGTGGAATTCAGAAAGTCAGGACATTACCTTCTGAGGCAAGCTATTGTCTGGGAGTGCGGCTTGTGTTGGACTCGCTCCACATCACCTCATGTTTGAGATTATGGCACAAGCCACCCAGAAAGCAGTATCCAAAAGGATTTTTTTCATAAATGTTCAACATTGTACAAAAGAATCAGTTTTCTTTTTGTCTTCCTTGTCTTCGCTTGCCTGTTTGCTGGAGATGAAGTGAAAAGTAAGATGCCATCCTATTTGATCTTTCGTGTTTTAGAGGGAGCAATCAGGATCATTTTTCTTCATTTATAGTTTGTTGACGAGTTTAAAGCCCCACCAAAGGAGTTTTTAAATGACCTTTTTTGAGAATTTTTTCGTTTATGCTTGATGAAAAATCTACCTTAAAATTGCTCTGCTGATGAAGCTCACATGTGAGCAGAGTAGATGTCTGAATTCTCATTTTAAAAAGAATGGTTATAATATTTCACTGACATGAAAGCATCTTTGGAGTCAAAGTTTTGTGCTGTGGTTGGTTCTGAGTGAGACCACACCACTGCTCCTCGATTTCAAGGCACAAATTGTTCGTGCATGTTGTTATGCAGGATTTAATCACGGGTGACCTTTGAATGGGAGCTCCAGGCCAGCTAATCTGCCTCTGCTGAACGCATCAATCTGTGTCAAAACTCTGTGAAACAGAGTGGAACTGGTGTTTGCACTGAGCTTACTGTTTGAATGCTTTCATTTGATAACCTGTCCACTTCAAGCTGTTTTATAACTTTCTTCTGTCTCTCTTCATTTCAATATTTTTACTTGTTCTGCTTTTTCAGCTTTTTTCAGGTCAAGTTTTACAAAATTTCATGAATCAGCTGTGAAGAAGGGATACAAAAACTGAGATGAAATTGTCACAGTTTTATTAATCACACATTAGTCATAAATACATGTAGCTATTAAGTAGCCTAAATGGCATATTTCCTTTCTTTCTGTTTAAGTTTGCCCTTTCAACGTAGAAATGCTGTGAACATTTGTTTAAAATAGTCTTTAAAGAAAAAAGTATTTCTTTCTTTCTTTCTTTCTTTCTTTCTTTCTTTCTTTCTTTCTTTCTTACTATGTCAGAGTGGATAAAACCGTGATTATGGTATTTGCTGTATGTGTGTGGCCTGCAGAGCTCAACTGCTGCATACCTGCAGGCTGCACGCAGGTACTCTTAAATCTTCCCTCTAACATCGACCTTCTGTCAAAACAACTCTGGATATGTGTGCCACGTGGATCACGCTGGCTCAGTTAAGAAGTTGTGTGAGTTTTCTGGTGTGGTTGCGTATTCAGATGGGTTTACATGTTTTTTGTTAGCAGAACACATACGATCACATTTTTATTTTCAAGTTAGCTTGCGTGTAGGGCAGACACGAGCATTTGATGATTTTGTGTCTGTGTGAGCAGGGAGGGAGGGGGGGGGAAACGCTCTTTATTGTCACCAAACATGTTGCATTACCGCTCACCGCAGAATGATCTTCTGAAGAATCCACATGCACCCCAGAGACAGTCAGCAGCCGGAAATGAACACTGTGTCATTCCTAGTGGTTTTATCCCATCAGCGTCTTAGCTACACAACATGAACAACGACCGAAAGCGATCCCCACAACTGGTGCCGATTCGTTTTGCATAATTCTGCCAGAACCTCACCATGGAGGGATGAGAACAAGGAGGTAAATCAGAAATAAAGTCCCACAGGCGTACACGGAATCAAGCTGACATGGTAATGCTCATTGTGAGCTGTCAACAAGATATGAAACTCTACGCCTCATGAACTCGCTGTTCCTCCAAAGAGGTCCATTTGGTGCCCCTGCTACCGTATCCCGTTGCCACCACCGGGAATTCACCTCAACATAATTTAGCAGGCCCTTAACTTGACGCAGTAGGCGAGCTAAAGGTGGAGAGTCGAGTTTGAGCAGACAGTGAGAATAAGGTTTCCATCAGCTGCAAGCCACCTGTAGGAACTGGGAGATCACACAGGCAGGCTGTTTACCAGCACTGGCTCAAGAGCACCTTGGCAGTGCTCAGAAGGAGGTCTCTCCAGCTACAAATCCACACTCCATACTTTGGTCTGTACAGGGACTTGTATTTTACCAATTGTATGATTCTGAATGATCTCAAAAAGACATTTGGTTGAGTTTTAAAGGGGCTTTTTACACCTGCCTTGTTTAGTTTGTTTGAATCACACTAGAGTTGGTTTTCCCCCGCGGTGCAATTTCTTTGAGCAGGTGTGAGTAGAGCAGAGGGATATCTCGATGAACAGAGCAGACGTTGTAATTTCGCTCACAAAACTACGTCTTAACCAAAACAATGATTTTTTAAAATGAAATGAGCTGGTTTGACCATGGAGATGCAATAAATATGCATTTATGGGAATTTGAAAGGTATTTAAACAGAAAAAATGTAATAGTTTTGAGCTTTCTTGGCACTTCCGGTCTTCACGTGTTAAGGTATCTATCACTGCAATCAGTTGTATGCAAAGGCAGAGGAAGTGATAGGACAGATGTGCGGAGCCAAAGATACAACTTTGAGTCATATTACTCACGAAGTCAGAGACCACTGAACTAAAAGCAAAATGGGAGAGGTTTGTTTTTATTTATTTTTTTTGCTGCTAATCACTAGAGTGGGATGAGCTCTGTCTTCCAATTCCAAGTTCAACAGGAAGACCTCATTAGGTTTCAAAGGAAGTAAGTGGAATTGTGGTCACCAAAACCAATGTGTAGCGTCCAGCTTTGACCATGAAGTAAACCTCATGAGAGCAGTTTGATAAACCACATATCCTGCATTACAGTAGTTGCATTTATGTTATGTCTAAAGTTGTGGTTGATATTTAAAAGTCATTATTTTCTTCAAAGACAAAAAACAGGTCTATTTGCAAAGTTAAAGGAAATTGTGAATTCACAATATGCAAATGATGGCTAAGTACGCTTTGTTGCATTAATGCTGTATAGAAAGAAAAACATTATTGTGGCAATACTTAAGGTCAGCTCCATAATATTATAAAATATTGATGAAATGTTCTGAGGTTCTTGATGTTGGTTCCAGTGAACTGTGTTTTACCCTAGTCCTACTGTTGGACTAGACTGTTAGTCTCTGGCCTGATCCATTAGGATCATTTGGGGCACAGAATCTTGCTCAAGAAAATGGCAGGAGGAGCCAGGGGTCAAACCACTAACCCTTTGATTAATGAATGCAATGCTTTTACTGAGTAAGCCAGCTCGCATAAGGCTCCAATATTGACAGTTAACTAGAAAGCATGCTCTGATACGTGTAACCTAATGAAGCCAGGGGTTGCTCATAGTGATGAACCTACAGAGAATTATCACCTGAATCTGCAGCTGCCTTTCCAGAACTTTATATTGAGTCTCAGCTCAACTTTAGTGTTTCGGTTCACTCTCACTGCTCTCGTAGTTTTGTTTTCAGCAGCAGGCAACGTTTTTTCAGAGATGAACCTCTCAAAAGCCACTCTACACTATGCGGACACAGTTACCCCGATATTCCACCAGGCATGGATGCACCGCATTCCGGTTTTGTCGGCATCCACCATGTGTCATACCATATCAGGAACACAGCGCAGACACGCCTGGTGGAATCTATGGGGTAGTGAGTAGCTGTTAAACGTATGGAGCATATTTTCTTCAGGAGCTGGTAGAGGCCAAAAGCAGATCTAAAAGAAAGAGAATATTGGACTTACATTAGAGTCTGAAAGATAACTCCAACTGAATGATATTGTTGCTCTGTAACTGCCGGTTGGGTAAATAAATCTTGTGTCCACAGTTTATTTCCTGCTGCTCCTAAGAAGCCAAAAAATCAGGTTTGAGCACACCAAAAACATTGACGCCGGTTTAGTTTTTTTATTTAAAATGTCCTATTTCATTACATGTTCTATAAAAAACAAAACATTTCTCATGCACTAATGGCTGTGTTGGCTGCAACGGTAAAAAGGATTTACCTGCACTAAGAGGAAATTAAACTGTAGGGTTTAGTAGCCGCGGTGGTTAAAGGAAATGAAGGAGCAGACAAGCTGCTGACAGCTCTGACAACGAGACACATTCAAGCACAAACACTCTTACAAGACTTTTATTGCCGTCTGTCTGTCGAGGCGTCTTTAATGAAGCCTGATTATAGAGTCCAGTGCTGATGCTGCAGACAGCAGGGTGGACAGTGTCCCAACTCTCTGCGGCTTGGGTTACTATTTCCAAAGGACGCACAGTCAACGTGTCAGTGTTCGTTGTACCTGTGTGTGCAGTTGCCAGGCAGTTGAGATCAGAGAAAATGTATCTGAAGTGCATAGATGCGAGCGTGATAGTTGAACACCTTTCTTGCCAAAAAGAGAAAACAACTTTTCTCAAATTTTTCTCTCCAATGATGTGACTCCCGAGCGATTTGCCAAGGTAATTCCAGACCGCTCTTTCAGCTTTGTCGGCGGGCATAAAATGCTGATTCACAAAACCTCAAAGTCTCCTTTGTCGAAACAGAGGAAAGGGACTCGATTTTCCAGCCAGTGTGGGTTCTGTATAACCCAACATGTCTAAGTCTAATTGCGGAGATTGAAATACAGTAGATCTTTTGATTCTCTCCATGTGAAACTGCTGTTTCCATGTTTGAATCCACACCCTACGACACAAGCAATCGGCATAAACATTTATTTCAGATATCAGCGTTGTTTAGAAACTACCAGTGACTGATGGGATTCAAGGAGCAATTTGATCCAACGCCCCTCTTATTTTGGCAGGGCTTTCACATGCAGGACATTTTTGGACTTGCCAAAATGACTTCATAATTGTCTTCATGTCATATTGAAGCCTATCAACGTCTCACCAGAACCAATAACTGATGTCAGCCGCTGACTGAAGTCAATGCATTCTGAGTTATGTATGACACAAACAAAACAAGTTATTGTCTGCCTTGAATGTGGAAGCAATTTGCTTTTATTTTATAGAGCTAAGACGTCAAGACAATAATTGTTTATTTACAGAGAGGGCAACCAGAGGATTTGATGTTATGCATAAAATAAAGAATTCTTCATTGACCTCTATGAGCAAGCTTTATTAACCCTCTAAGGGTCTAAGGGCATTTCACACATCTTCTTAAATTAACCTTTATAAGGCATTTACATAGAAGTGAACCCCATGAGTTTCATATCAAAATGTTCATAAACTCAGCTTTCTGTTAAGTTTTGTGTGTAAAGAGATAATTTAGCGCTAAAGCTGAAACGTTGATGTTTGCTATCTGAAAGTCCTTAAATCTCTTTTGAAAACAAACATTAACTTATTATATGTTGTACGAATTGTTTCAGTGCTTGAAATGAGTTTAATAAAGTCCTAGGTTATGTTACATTAAAGCTTTTTGATATTGATGAAAGTCCTTTACATTCAAACCATTGCCAAATGAGTTGCTACAAAGCTAAGTAAGTCTATCAGCTCCACCCAACTCTCTCTGTATTTCTCAGTGTGACTATGTTTAGAAGATTTTGGCGTCCGGCGACTTTTGTGCGCAGAAACTCGCGTGAAGATAATAACCTCTTCCAAAGAGTCCATCATGTTTTTTTAATCCTCTGTGTCCTCCTTGGCTACTAGCCACTACGTGGAGGAGGGGTGGGGGTTGTGCGTGATCACAGAAGGCTTGTATCATGTGGACCCGCCAACGGCTTTATAGTCATTGCCTAGAATTACACATGGGGGCGATAAAAACTACGCACTATAGGTTTAAAATATTAAATAAATGTAAAATTAAATGTTGTAATATTGCTTTTTGAGTAGAAGTGTTGTCAAACATTGTTTGGACACAATGGTGCGTATTTCCTCCTAAAAGGGTTAACTACTACTTCTTGTAATGATATTCTCTATAAAAAGGTTTTTATAGAAGTAGTCCTAGTGTCCTTTGCTATGATTGCAATGAAATCAATTACAGTTTTCACATGTCATTCGCACTCCGAAAGCATCACAGTGGAGACTTTTATAGTGAGCAACTCTTTAACGCATGCACAATATTTCCAGGTGTATACTCTGCCGTGTGCTCTACCTGGATACTTTTTTTTTAACAATGTTACAATAGTCTAATCTAGCAAGACATACATTACACAGAGATATTCATATAGCTTTCTGTAAAACTTGCAGTATGTTAAAGATGTATGCGTTGTTAGAAATAAACACTATATTTAGGTGGTAAAACTCATTTCTAAAAGTCTGTACCATAAAGATATTTTTACAAAATGTACAGTTTTTTCTATGTACATTAAAGCTATAGCTTCAAACACAGTCGGCGTGTCCACATGATACAAGCCTTCCGTGTTTGCGCACAACCCCCACCCCTCCTCCAGGCAGTTGCTAGTAGCTTGTAGGTAGTAACCTCTGTTAGTGACCTACTTTATCTTTGTATACAGACAACAAAATATGCTATATTACTGTACTTACTATAAATGGTGACTTCACGGCCTGCTAGAAAACTGCACATGTACTTTACAGTAAGTTAGGTCAAGTAAGGATGTAGAAATATGATTCATAGATTTCTTTCTCATTTTGTACCACTATATGATTTGTATTAAATACTTCATTGACCCACAGTTTGATGATCTAGCAACAGATAAGGAGCCCTAACAGAACAGAATATTTCTCCACTGTGGAGGTTTTTTGTACTTATATCCTTATTTGTGATGCATCTTTGTGAACACTTTCGTGAGACCTCATAGTTGTTTTTGTCTAAACAGCAATTCATTGTTGACCTGATATTTTAACGTTATAAAAGGATCGAGATTAGACTTTAAAAGTTTATTTTAATTGATTATGTGAATTTAAAGGAATTACCTTGCTCAAACCTGAATAATTACCACACATTTTCAAACCTGTATGCATTAATTGCTGAGTTTTCTAGGTTAATTTGCTGAGTAAGACCTATGAAACCAGTCATTATGGAACAACCAAATCTGTTCGTTTTTCCTCAACATTGCTCTGAGTCAAATCTGACTCAATAAACCTGCTCCTTGAAACAGACTCCTGGTCCGCTTACATAACTGTCTCTGGCTTTGTGTACAGCTTGTTGTGTTTTAATAGCCAAGACACTGAAAAATTATACTCGCAATCCACTGTCTTCTGGATTCTAATATTACCCCAATCTAGTGTGAGCTGACCATCTCTGGTCATGATGGGAAAAGCAAACATTTCAAAGAGCGTTTGAAAGGTTTACAGCCCTAATGCCATTGTTAACGTCTTGGGAGCACAGTTGTTGTCTTTGGCTTGGTCGGAGTAAATATTTCTATTCCTCTGTTGTGTTAGAAAATGATGTGTATTCAAGCCCTGGAGATGGTTCTCAACGCAGACTAAATACAGTATTTTTGATTGTTTTTTCTATCTTTACAGTAAGTCATTTGTGTGGGTTTTGCTCTTTCTTTGTAAGTGTGGGTGAAACGCCACTCTTACATCACTTTTTTTTTTTTTTTTTTTTTTTGTCTGCTTTCACCGATTTGCGGACACCTTGAAATTGCTTGGCTGTAAACAGCATCCCTTTGGAGCTCCATTACATGTGTGCTCGCGGCAGTTCAGGGCGAAAGTTTGCTTTCCGAACAAACCTCTTCACCTTTGAGATCAAACACCAGTCCAACAATTAGATTTTTCTTGATGTTTTTTTTTAACCATTTATCTGTTTCACACAGGCATTTGAGGCTTTACAGTTGAGTTCAAGACAAGAGAAAAAGCGCTTTGTCCATGTCAATAGCAGGTGATTAAGACCAAAGTGTTATTTGTTGGGAGTCACTGGTGTGCATCTGATAAAGTTTGCTTCCTTTTAACTGTGGCGCATGGAAGAAGAATAAAACGGGTGGTCTGCAGCGGGAGCAAGACCAAGTGATTTGTGGCCCAAGCTGACACGCAGAAATCAGAAGGGATTAGAAAACATTAAAAAAAAGTCTAGTCTGTTTTATGCCCCCTTTTAAAATACTTGTCACACAGCATGGAGAGTGTGCAAGTCAACCGACAAATGGTCGAGGATTCCTTGCAGAAGCCAAGGGGGTCTGCTGGCCGCAAAAATGCTACCATGACAATTGTTGGATAACTCAATTAGCCATAAAGACAATTAGGGTGAAGTCGGTTGAAGATAATATAAGAGCAGCAGTGAGCATACGGTATCAGTGTATTTGTGAAAGGCTCATTAAACAGACTCAAGGTCAGTGTAATATAGGCAGAGTGTATACAAGTGTTTGCAACGTTGGGCCTCTTCTTGATCTGTTTTCCATCAGTTTCAGAGGGATTGTTTGGTCAACATGACGTCTCAACAACACGCAGAATTGGAGCGGATGTCATTTCAGATGACAGCATCTGGCCTGCGAGATTGTTGTAAGGCTGCAACGAGGAGACGTCCCTGCTCAGATCTTTACAGCGGACTCTGAGGACATGCAATGCACTGGAATCGTAAACACTTATATAGACCGTCAGGAACTGAAATCTGCAGTCAATCAGACTCCAGCTGCCAAGGATCGAGTCAGATCCTCGACTTCTTCCAGAAAGCACTGACTTTAAGGGCTTTTTCACTTCCTTTCAGGCTCTTTTTTTCTTCCCTTTCTGCCCTTGCCATGACAAGACGGTGTCAGATCCTGTAAGCAGCTGTGTGTCCTCAGCCCCTGGTTTAGCTTGTACCTCATATAATTTAGTAACCGCTGCGGCTGCCTCTGGCTTTTGACATTTGAGGCTTGAAGGACCACGACCACCAGAATAATCACTTACTCTGCTCCGAAGACTGCAGTCATTGTCTGGAGGAGCCATTGCAATACAAGTCTTTGAGTAATAATAGCAAACATATCTTAAGTTTAATGAATCTATGGCGCCGTGGTGTTTTGACATCATCTTTACCAAATTCTGTCTGTAAAACAGGCGAATGGCAAGCAAAAACAAACTTTTTCTAGCCAAGACCCGAACTTTAGAATCCATAATTCATATTTTATATTGTGTTTCAAACAAATGGGGATTATTTGAGATAAAATAAAAAAAGTTGTTTCCAAACATTAGAGGGGTCAGTAGCCTGCTACCACTCAGCCCCTCGTCTTTCAGTGATTTGGCAGCAAATCAGCCGTCTGTTTCTGCAAAAAGGGCTCCCTTGGCTTAGCTGCGTTGTGGCTCAAACTCCAAATCTGCTCTGGAGGTTGTGGCTTCGTTGGAATGCATCCACAAACACTCTCTCTCTCTCTCTCTCTCTCTCCCTCTCTCTTGCTGTCAAACAGTCACTGTTTCTTTTCTGTCTTAAATTCCCTCACTCTTAATCTCTCTCAGACGTGAACACATCCTCACTCCCTGTGAGAAGATGAGAACTCATTTACTGCAGGCTCTGTGCACACTGCACATTTATTTTTACACATTTGACTGGAAACAAATCTGTTGTTTCCTGTTGGTAGAAATGCAGTTTACAGTAAAACATCTCCTCTTATAAAAGAAGCGCTTTTAGCAATGCAGAGTTGTTAATTGTGGTCAAAACATAAATGACCTGCTAATTATGCAAATTCAATTTAAAACATTATAGATTATTAAAAATAGATTTTTCACATGTTCAAAATAATTGCCCATAGATAAATTATTTCTTAATGAAATAATATATTCACCCTGATAATATTAAAAGTTTTAATTTCAAGATTTTGTGGGAAATGCTCAGTTAAAGTGCTGCAGCGCCTCTTTTCACCCTGTGTGTAGGTCTCTGTTTTAGCTACAGAGTGAGACGTCTCACTTCTATACTATCTTTATTATCAGCTAGATAACTCTTTCTCCAGCTTTGGTCAGTCCAAGGCAGGATTAGCTGGGAGACTTCTTCTAAACGAGGGCCATTTGTGGAATACCTTCAGAACAGGGACAGGAAGTAGTTCTTTTGGAGATTATGGTCAACTAGCGTGTGTTGTAGCCGTGTTTTGCCATTGAGAACGAGCTAGCATGCTAGCACTAGGATGTGCTACGGTTAGCCACCGCGTCTTGGCTAGCGACATAGAAAGCCGCGCAGATTATGGACAGCTCACCCGGAGACTGAAGGCAGAGGACGTTGAGAAACCGTATCTCATACTAAAGAGCATGGATAGTTTTTTTCAAGTTTGTATGCATGTGGAAGCACCAGAGACACAAAATAGCACCCTAAATCCCAGAAAAAGTGATTTTCTTTTTCATTATATGGGCAATTTAAGATCTATATCATTCTCACCTGTCATCTGTGTGTTATGAATGGACCTGGAGCTAAGAAGCGATTAGCTTAGCTTAGCATGAACACTAGAAACAGGGGAAAACAGGTAGCCTGGCTCTCCAAACTCAAACCATACGCCTGACTAACCTGTTCTCACGCCGAACTTGTAAAATACGGATGCTTGGCTGTGAGCATCAGATACGACGCAGAAAGCACCCTTCAGAGCGTTTGTAGAATGCTGTAAGATGACGTAGTATAAAGAGTGACAGCGGTGACGAGTAGAACAAAAGACTGAACATCCGCGGAGGGAGGGTGGTTGTGTCAAGCAGCACAGGACTTTCACCCCAGAGACCGGGGCTTGTTTCCTGTGTGTCACATTTTCCTTATCCCAACTTTTGCATTCTTCTTTTCCTAGACCCAGCTGTCCTGTTCTTGTCACACATGTCACGGAAACATACCTTTTATAAGCCCACCCACGATCTTTTCATTTACCTTACTGTGTCAAAAGTGACGGCAATAGTCCCGACCAACTTTGTTTTAGATGAAGCGCATTTAGATATAATGCTAAAGAAAACTTTTAGCAACAATAATAACATCGTAGGCACCTGACAAGCAACTGTATTTTACTGGATGGAGTGAGATTGTCTTGCAGCATGTCTTGGCCTAACAGCACTTCTAAAGCTCACTAATTAACACATTTCAGATTGTTTGTTTATCTTTATAAACAAACAGAAATTTAAAAATGACAGTTTGTGGTTTAAGAGGGATTAGGTGCTGTAACTATTAAGAAGTCACTGCATCTGGACGTTGTTTGCCAAGACATAGTTACAACAAAGTGCCTCAGCAATGGAGAGAAATATAAATACCTCAATGGCCTTGATTCAGTCGAAACTTAAAGGACATTTTAATCGTCACCACTTAACCACTTTCTTGAAATGATTGGATCACAGTTGAATAGCTTTAAAGCCAAGTGTAAATACAACCAGGACACATTAGGGTGGAGATTTTAAATCTCGTGTTTGCAGCCGCCTCAGGGAAGCAGCACTGGGGCCACAGATTGGTCAAATGTAAATCGATGCCTCTACATGAGCCACATATGTCTTCACTGTACTCTCACTAAAACATTACGTCTCCAACCACAATGACAGCAATCCGTGAACAACGTAACCACACATTCTTTCACCAAACTGCTCAAAACAAGTGAGAAAAACAAAAGGTTTGAAGAATTGACGTCTTGTTACTCTTTGGTTACCCAGACGTTTTGTTTTCAGCAGCATTGTCAGTTAATACTGGGTATAATATATATATATAGATATGGGTAACATCCAAGAAAAATCTGAGAAATGAGCATAATGTTCCGACAATGTGACTGTAGCCTCAGTTTTAAGACACCTCACCCCTTACTTCCAAAACCTCAAACTCCACCTCCTACAACATCTCCACCTTTTGTCTAATGTATCTGCTGCTTCAGTGGGTTTTAGTGCAGCATGTCTGTGGCTTGTGCGTTCTGCTTTATACTCTGTATTTGCCCCCCACCCCCCATCATCTCTCCCTTGTGATTGTCTGGAGGACGTCTACAGTGAGAGGTCACTCATGCACACATGCCTCCTTATGAGGTGAAAACAGATGCTTACCCCCTCACAGTGAAACCAGACAGTGTTGCATCATGACTAAAGAGCCTGCAGCCAAGATTTTGATGAATGCAGAGTCGTTGTGGGGGTTAGCCCCCCCACAAGGACTGTCCTAATTATAAAGTTATATGTCAGACAATGTCAGGGAGTTTTAATTAAAGAGGTCATTTCCAAAATACTGTCCATTTATTGTGGAAACACTTGGAGTCACTTGTAATTCATCTTCCAAGATGGGATATGCAGTGCTCTTATTTTGTCAAGCGAGGGCCTAAAGTCCTCATTACCTTTTTTAAGAAGTACCAAAATGTTTTGATTTGGTGCTGCATATCATTTTGTAAGGTGTAATTTTTAAGACTGGAGATTTTCTGCTGTTGGCATTAAAGTATTCAGGGCCTTTACCTGAGTAATACTACCAGTACAACAAGGGAAGCATACAAGTATGCATTTTACGACAATCCCGGATGTTGAATGTCACTGATGTAGACTTAAAAAAATAAATAAAAGCTTCCTGTGTACCAGAAGATTTTCTCATGAAACACCAGAGAGTTTAAAAGCATAGTATAAAGAATCATTGCTGTGTTTTAGCAATCAAGACAGAAATTTGGCTAAATTAAATGTATTTATTTGAAAATGTTTAAAAACTTTACTTTGAAATATTGAAGCTTTAACTATCTCAACTTTAACAACACTACATCAATCAATTGCATACGTAAATGTGTCCAAATTAGCACGTGGCACCAACCCTGTTGAAGCCGCTCACTGTGTTCAGGGAAATGTCAGAATTTGAAAACCCTTGCGGTGAAATCCTCGAGTCCAACATGTCTGCAGGCGAGGCAACGCGATCCAAGATCAGCGGTGCTCGACTCGGTGCGAGAGGATGATTAAACAAAGCGCTCAGTGATGAAAACCAGACAGTAAAACGGTTCCTGAATGGTTTTGTGAGGTGATGCAGACCCAGGGACTAAAACATATGACATGATTACACTAAAGTGAAGAAAAAGAAAGGGGAAGTTTTATAGTTCAACACACAAACTGACTTTACGTTTCACATGCAGCGATGCCTGAAACCTAAATGTTACACATCCGCTTTCCAAGTCTGAACACATCCTGTTTTTTTCTTGTAACTGACGAAGGGAAGGTATACTCTTTAGAACTTTCAGTTATACTTTACTCAAAGGTATCTACATAAAAGTGACATAACACTGTCATGGACATGTAATAAACGTTATAAACAATTCATAAACATTCATGACATATTGCTTCTTACAGTAAGTGTCAATCGTTTTTTTTTTATTTCAAATAAAGTGTTATCAAATTTTCTTTAGGTCAACAGAGCATGATGTAAATTTTTTCAATGTTTTTGTCCAGTAAATCACTTTTTTACAATGGCCTCATGGGGAGGAAGGCAGTCTTTCAGCAAATGTATTGCTGTATTTTGAAAATAGATTTTCATCAAGGTTTTGAGACTTCACTACTCATAAGTCATGCAGCATTACGACTTATGGAGATGGTGACATTCAGCCATTGTTGTGAGTCCAGTTCATCTCACAATGGAACCAGGCCATTAGAAACTTCCACATGGTCAGTGGCCTCAATGGATAGACACTGACACACAAGGCCCCCTTCAAGAGTAGTAATGAAGAGCGACATAGGGAGTAGAAATAATAACTTTATTAAGTTATTTATATTTGTTGTTTTAAATTACAACTTGTTTACAGCTAAGTAAGAGCAAAGAAAACATACTTGTTTAATGTTGTATGACCTTTAATATTTTTGTCAAAAACACATACTGTAACGGCTTTCTGTAGAATGACTTATTGCTCATTATTATTATTAATATTAACCTACCTGATTTGCCAACTTCGTATACTGCAAATTGAATGTTGCACATCTGTGTTAATCACTGGACTTTAAGTATAACAACAAGTCTTTTTGGTCTCATGTAAGGATGGCATTCTTTTGTTGGAGTTTCTAAGTGTTTAAAATACTGTATGAGTCAGGAACAAAAAGGGTTAAAAAACTTTTTAACTTGATGAGCTCCAAATATCTAAGTGAGACTAAATCCACTCAGTTTGAGTCCCTTGATGGAAACAAAATAAAAAGAAATCACAATATCCGTAAGGTACAGCTTTACTGTCATGAACAAGTGCCTTATGAGCCTTTGGCATCATTACATCAAAGCAGTGACACAGCGTGTTGACTGCTGGAGAGAAATCAATGAAAGTGGGACTCAAACTGTTAGCAGTAAAGGTAAATCAGCAGTAAATGCATCCATGCGTGTGGTTCCATTTCAGATGTCCTGACAGCCTTTATGACTTTAGAGCAAAAAAATAAATGTCCTTGCTGAGATTGGAACCAGAGTCGGTTGATGTCATTCAGCATCGACGCCAACTCCATCCAACCCCATCATGGGCGAGGGTATACATTAGGAGCAACAGTGGACTCAGAAGTCTTGAAGTGATGCTTTTCAGTCTTTGGAACATTTAGCTGTGACTCATTTTTCCACACCTAAACACTTCAAAACATAAAACCCAACACGTGCTGCAATCTTTGCCTTTATTCAACTTATTTCCTGAGGGGGGAGCATCTCCATGGAGGGACTCATTGGTTTTCCAGCATTTTCAAAAATTAACTGTGATTAGGCAAACTGGGATGCTAAAAGCTTTAACTCTCTAAAACTCATTCAGATGAAATAAACACGTTGTTATTAGAAATGAATGTGAGCACATAAATCAGCTTTAATAATAGAATTCTAGAAGCTATTCAGTTGCTTTTTTACTTACTTAAATACCATATTAACAAGGCAAACTAGTCAAATAATAATTTTAAATAGCACTTAATATTTTATTAAATTCGTAATTAAAAAGCTATCAGAACTCAAAACCTTTTAGTGGACTATGTGATTGTTATTTTAAGACCTCTGCTGATATAAAATAAAGAATGTGCTATGTTGTTTTGACTTTTGAATACATAGTCCCAGGTGCTCTGTGGGCCTGGGACTCCCACATTGACAGCTGGAGTGAATGTGTGCAGCTTGGTGTGTGTAAACTCTCATTGTGTGCGGGGTGAAAGCTGTTTTTCTCCCCGCAGGTCAGAAGCAGAAGCTACGGCAGTTGTCTGGTGGTTTAAACTAGTCCGGAAGAAGATGCACAAACACAACTGGAAGCAAATTTATGTTTCCTAGGAGGGCAAAGCCAAGTCCCGCCCTACCCTGCCTCTGATTCGCTTACTTTGGTATTCTCACCCTAACTTAAACCAATTCCTCATGCCTAAACCTAACCAATCCAACAAACAAAGGCAACGTGTACCAGCCAATCACAGGTGGATAAGGGCGGGCCATTCCTTCGCCACCCTAGAAACGCAAATTCACCAATATCAGAGCATGGGCCTCTTCTGCTCAAATGCGCCCAATGTTTAGCACACAGAAACTTCTTTAAATTTCTCCAGGGACAAGAAAACACTACGTAAGACAAAAAAAAGAATTTTAAGGTCCAAACTAGGACCTAGTATGTTGAAAATAGTAGATAGTATGTCGATATTTTGGCTTTTGTAGCCTAGTCAAAATATGAGTTAGTTAATCATAATTGGAAGTTGAACAAGCAGTATCTTGAACAACAAAAATGATAACCCATCTATAATGAATCAGGCAACTCTGCTGGTCTAGTAAAATTTCCTGGTTTCGGGACAACTGCTTTGATTTCAGGACACCCTAGATTCTGGCCCACCTCGACTAAATCCAGACCCACCCATCTGTCACGTTCTGCATCCGCCACTGCATAAAATTAAATAAATATAAGGGGAAAAAATAAAAACACTGGCAAAAGAATGGCCAAGATGCAGGCAGCCGGAAAATGATAGCATCCCACTGGCTCCGATTTCTTTTTTTCCTACTTCTGCTTGGCATTCAGGATTGAATTTATTATTTATTTATTATATTAAATGCTATTAGGGAACACCCTGCAAACTTTAATTACCAGGCTTGTTTGTTAATGACACAAGAAGTTACTCATAGTTAATGAAAAGGAGATGCTTCTGTCAGTGTGGGCCTGTCTCATAACTGTCTGCAAACCATTGATCTTTTTTATGGAGTGTTTTTTATCTTAAATCAAAAGAGTTGCAAACATTTAATTCACCCCTGCAAGCAAATCTAATCACTGTGATTCCAGTGAATGCTTGTTTAAATGCTGGTGTGATCTGGCCTGAAGCCTGTCTACTCACGCACTTTCATGCAGAGGTTGGTCATGCCTTGCCACAGTTTTAGACTAAGCTGTCCCCCACCTTAATGATTTTGGATGTCGGCCCCTAATAAGTCACATTTATCTCCAGTTAGGACGTTTCATGACAACATACAGTAGTGTCAGCACGGAGATGGATTAAAGTCCTGATGCAGTGCAGGGGGGATGGACTGGAGAACCTGCAGAACAGAACATGTGTTTGGCTCACACAGATGAGGTCAGTGTTGCTGCAGACTCACTAGACCCCTCCGGCGTGGAGCTGAAATAGAGAGAGCTCTCTGGTCAGGAGCTAGCTGAGAGCAATAAATTGAACAAAAACGGAACCAACTCAAAGGGGAAACTATTCATCCCAGCCCTATAACTCTTCCTGCTCCTTTCCCCCCTATTATATTTTATGTCCAAGCTTTTTCGCACTGATTGCATTAGCAGGCCCCATGGAGGCCTTGGAAGAACAAAGCCGTCATAGCTGGAAGCAGACCCAGCTCAGAGGAGGAGGAGCCCTGGGGTCTGGACAGCAAAACACAGCTACATAATGAGAAACGTCTCTAATGTCATCTTGTAAATGACTCAACACAAGCTTCAACTGATGGAATTTGTTTTTTTGGTTTAATATTGGTTTATCTTTTCGTTGCAGTTGTTGTCTGTTTGACCATGTTCTTAATTAATGTTAATTTTATATTTTATTTTAGGGTCCTTCTGGTTTATCGTCTGTGTGTCTCTGTGTACAAACATACGTCCATTTACTTCAAGGCAAGGCAGCTTTATTTGTATAGCACATTTCAGCAACACGGCAATTCAAAGTGCTTTACATAAAATATTAAAGAGCAGTTAAAAACGATTTTAAAAATTAAAAACAGATGAAATACGAGAATAAAAGTAACAGTGCAGTATAAGAAATTAACAATTATTTAAAGAAAGGCAACATCAAAAAGAAAGGTCTTCAACATTGATTTAAAATAACAGAGTTGCGGCAGACCTGAAGTTTTTTGGGTGTATGTCCCAGATATGTGGAGCACAAAAACTGAACACTGCTTCTCCCTGTTTGGTTCTGAATCTGGGGAAGCATGCAGACCTGTCCCAGATGACCTGAAAGGTCTGAGTGGGTCATAGTGTAGTAGCAGATTAGAAATGTATTTTGGCACTAAACTGTTTAGTTATTTATAAACAAGCAAACGTATTTTGAAATGTATTCTTTGAGGCACAGGAAGCCAGTGTAAGGACTTCAGAACTGGAGTGATGTGATCCAGTCTCTTGGTCTTAGTGAGGACCTGAACAGCAGCATTCTGAATCAGCTGCTGCTGTCTGATTGATTTTTTAGGGAGACCTGTAAAGACCCCGTTACAGTAATCAAGTCTACTGAAGATAAAAGCATGAACAAGTTTTTCCAAATCCTGCTGAGACATAAGTCCTTTAACCCTTGATATATTCTTAAGGTGATAATAGGCTGACTTTGGAATTGTCTTAATGTGGCTGTTAAAATTCTGGTCTGAGTCCATGACTACACCAAGTTTTCTGGCTTTGTCTGTTGTTTTTAGCATTGTTGTTTGAAGCTGAGCGCAGACTATAGTCCCCTGGCAAAAAGGTTATGTAAATTTGTGTGTTGTCCACATAACTGCAGTATGGAAACTTATTTTGTTGTTTTCCATAATCTGAGCCAGTGGAAGCATGTAGATGTTAAACAGAAAAGGTCCCAGAATGGAGCATTTGGGACCTCCGCACGTCATATTTGTATGCACAGATGCATAATTTATAGATATAAATAAATCACTATTCTTTAAGTAGGATTAAAACCAGTTTAGTACTGAGCCAGAAAGGCCAACGCAGTTTTTCAATCGGTCTAGTAATATGTAATTGTCGATCGTGTCAAATGCATCACTGAGATCAAGTAATACTAAGACTGAAGTTTTGCCACTATATGTGTTTAAATGGATGACATTAAGGACTTTAACAAGAGCCATCGCAGCGCTGTGGTTTGGTCAAAAACCTGACAGGAAGATATCAAAACTGTTGTTTAGTGACAAGAAAACTGAATTAAAACTAATACTGAGTAATGGCAAATTCTGTATTGGCAGTTGTAATAGTATTAGCAGTAGTAGTAGCAGCAGCAGCAGTAAAGGCTGTAGTTGTAGTAGTAATGTCTTTAGTAGTAGTAGTTGCTGTAGTTGTAGAAAAACTAAAGGTAGTAGAGGCAGCAACATTAGAGCAGAGATGGGTTGTGTCATTTGGGGTTTGCCATGTCCACGCCTCTATAGGAGACTAGTGGCAGATCCTGAGTGCTTTGATTCCAATGGTAGAAGTTTTATTTTTATTTTTTTGTTTTTAAAGATTATTTTTGGGCAGATCATTCTTACTCTAAACTGGCATTTTCCAGATAAAGGAGGAATTAGGAGGAAATTAACTGTCTCAGCAACTAACTTGCGAGATCTGGCAACACAGATAAGCAACAGATAAGTTAACCATGACTAACTTTTGTAAAATCTGCAACAAAATAATTTTTTTTTAATGCTAAATATGTCTTTTAGCAGTGTAAATATAAAATTTTAGCAAAAGAACATATTAATAAATTAAAAATATAACTTTTAATCCATCCACACAACGTTCATTTCCAAACCTGTTTTGCTGGAAATGGATATGATATGATACTCAGCGATACCGTATAGTGAGAAAATATTTAAGTGAATCTTTGGTAAAGAAAATAATAATATTTATTCAAAGTGGGAAAATCACGATACATACGGTTTTCGATTTTCTGTCCCACCCCTATTGGTTTAAAGAAATACAAAGAAGCCGGAGTGTTTTTCCCCCGGTCCAAGAATGATCTGGTGTAGCCAGACCTTACTCCTGCGCTGACACGGTACTGTGGTGCTTGGTCTGGCAATGCAAGACTATTTTAGTAGTAAAGAATGGGAGAAACCACATTAAAAGTTCCCAAACTGCAACACTGCACGGCTGTGTAGCTCAGAGCTTGGGAAGCATCAAAGACACTGTTTGTTTTCACCTAAACGGCAGCTCTAGCTTATGACCGGATGGGACTCTGGAGATTAGAGCTTCAAAGTGTTGTGGGGAAGATAAGTGAGGTCATGGCTTCTGCTTTCGAGAAGTGCAGTACACGACTGCTGCTGTCCCTCTATGGGTTCACTCTTGTTTACTTCTTTATTGCAGTCACTGTACTGCATGTAATTCATTAAACCTTAGAGTTTCCTGCATCCCTCTGTGTCGTCATGTTGTTGTAGAGTTCATGGACGTTATCGGCACGCTTTGCTATGAATGACTCATGGAAATTGCTGTAATTATCTCTCAGCCAGATCCTCTTCATGTTTACAACCTATAAGCCAGTGTTTTTCCTCTTTGCATTCATCCAGAAGACGGAGAGGAAATATCAATATGGCTTGCATCAAGTCATAGTAATTGCTTACAGAGAGCAGTGACGCTTGGGGGGGGGGGTATTGTGGGGAGTCATTGGGGGCTGCAAACCAATTAAGACTCTTAACAGTGTACAGTACCATTCCATCCAAATGGTAACTGAAACCGGGTTTCAGAAAAATAAGGTCCTCCAATGGAGAGCTGGACTGTTTCACTCCACTGCTGTGTAGCAACATAGGTGTGGAACCTTAATTGAATTTTCATTGCCCACTTGCCTTGTAATGGCAAAGTTTCCTTTTTGGAATAAAAACTTGCCAATGCTGAAAAACATTGAGCTATGAGGCCATGAAGTTTGGTACCGGTCCAAGTCTTGTGTTTATGTACTTGGAGGCCTTTGGCCCCTGTAATCTGAATCCATTCTACCTGCAGCTGGGAAGCCATGTCAATGTGAATGTCACAATTAGTTTTTCCACTTCTCTGAGCATATACAGTTGCATTTTTATCCACTGTGACTTGCTTCAGCATGTCCAGGACATAAATGTCAATATACAGTAGTAGTCCAAAGATGTCTGTATATATTTTAGCTCATTTCAACGCTGTGGTCTGAACTGCAAGCTCAGGAATGTTCTTCAGTGTTTGCGTTAGTTTTTCTTTTTCAGTTTACTTCCATCCAAACTCCAATTTAAAAAAGAAAAAAAAATGTTCCTTGACTCACATTGTCAGAGTTTGAGTTCGCTTAGTACAGTAACCTTTACACATCTGTGGCTTTAATAAGATTTGGAAAAAGGTTAAGAACATCATTTTTTAAATGTATAATTTGGTCCAGATTTGATATGTACTGAAAGTTGGCAATTGGGGATTTTCAGAATTTCTCCATGTTCGGCGAGACTACATTATTTATTACCGAGAGTTAAATTAGGGGGTTGGTCATCGGTTGGAGAAAAAAGCAAACTCCCCCCGTGTTCCAGTAAAATTAGCGCCTGCGTGTGACTTTTACGAGGTCATTTCACAGTGGCACTCTCAGCCAGTCCACACAATCACAAGATACCACAGGTGGCTTGAGTCACAGTGATCTCATGTTTTAGCTCCATCCCAAGCAACAGGATAATTGTAGCTATGAATGTGGCAGTTGAGGGACTGAGCCTATACTGGAGAACAGGCTCTTTGAATTACTGAATCATGGATGATATGTCCTGGCTGTGCACTGTAAATAAATGCCAGAGCACACCCTGCTGAATCTGGCTGAATGTGTGATTAGCTCTGGCGGCTACATAAAGGGCATATTGGCTCGCAGAAGTGCCGGAAAGCAGATTTTTCCAAGGACAGCATATCCCCATGCATCACATGTGGATCCGAGATGTCTTATACTCATGAGCTGATTTGTACTACTGTTTCTTTTGCACACAGCGTTTTGGATGAGTGATGATCCGTCTCCTGTCTCTGGAGTTTGTATACGAAAACCAATTTCTGTAGCTCTGGAGAAATGGGGAAAATCCAAAGGGAACTTCATGTGGTGAAAAGGCTGCTGAAATATGAAAATGAATGTGGACACTAAAGATTTTGCATTTATCTTTGTAGGTTTTTAAATTTTAAAATATCCTATCTAATGATGATTATCATGGATAAACAGTTTATCTCCAGGGTTTGAGAGCGTGCCAATGACTTACACAACATAATTAAATGTCCCGACACTGTAATCTCACTGCGCTGTCCTTATATCAAGAGTAGGGCTGGGAATCATTTAAAAAGATATCAATACCAATAACAGTACTTTGAAAGTGACACAGATACCAATAGAGTACTTCATTCAATACTTTTTTGTTTTTTGTTTATTTCTTCTTCTTAGATACCCCTCATGTGAGTGGAACTACCCACTCCGTGATACACGGTAATACACCACGCTTGTATGGGTTGTAGCTGCTGCGGTTGTGGGCCAATCACACGGCGCAAAAAATCGAACGTTTGCGGTGAACTGCTGCGAGCAAAACCTGAACAGTTAATAATTAATAATAATATTAATAATTTATACTGTTTAGCGGTCCCCAGTGGGGACATTACAATTTACACTCTGTTTTGTTAGTAATCACTGGTCAGGACCTATTCATGCACAAATGGAGAGATGTCAGAGTGAGTGGGCTGCCAGTGCTGGACCAGCGCCCTGAGCGGTTGGGGGGGGGTTATGATATGGGTACAAAAAAGATTGAATGGAGGGGTAGAATCACTGTTGCACCTTTTAATATTTTTTTTTAACAAGCTGCATCAACGTTAAATTCATGAGTTAGCCAAACTTCAAAAAGCTGGTGTCTGTATGCTTGGTCAAGGCTGACTGTCTAGCTCAAAGACAGGAGCTAGGGGCAGCTTGGCTCCCCTTATTAAGATATGGGTTCCCCTGAAAAAGTAATTCATTAATTGTTGGGGGGTCTCTTAAAATATTGAAAATGTGTCATTTTGACGTGCAATTCAAGTTTTTGCAATGTGATCGTCGTGGTTTTTTATGTGTAAAATTGCAAAAAAAAACAAATAAATCCAGCAACTGTGGGGCTCTTCCAGCGGCTGGCTGTGGGGCTCTTCCAGCGGCTGGCTGCGGGGCTCTTACAGTGGCTTGTTTTGGGGCCCTTCCAGCGGCTGGCTGTGGGGCTCTTCCAGCGACTGGCTGTGGGGCTCTTCCAGGGACTGGCTGTGGGGCTCTTCCAGTGGCTTGTTTTGGGGCCCTTCCAGCAGCTGGCT
>NC_048416.1:26267569-26303063 GCF_013103735.1 Etheostoma cragini
CAGCGGCTGGCTGTGAGGCTCTTCCAGCGGCTGGCTGTGGGGCTCTTGTGGGGCTCTTCCAGCGGCTGGCTGTGGGGCTCTTGTGGGGCTCTTCCAGCGGCTGGCTGTGGGGCTCTTCCAGCAGCAGCTGCCTGTGGTGCTCCTTTTGGTGCATATTCCAAGTGAAGGCCGTATTCAAATTCACTTTCAGAATCAGAATACTCTGAATTGATATCTCAATTATCCTCATATTCGGAGACATCTTCCTCTTCCACATCAATGTGTGCTTGATTCTCTTCAAATATAAGCTCCAAAGCTCTCTGATCGCTAAAACATTTGGTCATACTGAGGGTGGAAGATTCTGTACTGTGATGCAGAGGTATTTATCTCTTTTGTCCCCCCCTTGATGTGAAGGTGCGATGCATATAGTGCAGGAAAATAGTTTGATGTATCATAGAGGGTGCGGGACGGAATACGGGAAAAGAGAGAGCAAACAACTTCTCCGTGCTCGGATTATAAAAATGCAACAATTTGCTTAGTGCATACACGCTGTTATGTACACCCCCCCTCCCAAAAAAAAAAAAAAGTCAAACACTGATCAAAGATATATGTGACAACCAGAAGCCAATGTTGTTAAATTGTTTCCCATGTAAGTTCTCTGTCAGATAAACCAAACTCTATCCTAAAAACTGATAAAATACGGAATGCAGCCTGTCAGTATTGTGATATACCAGAGTCCTGGCCTATTGACAAAACATTTGTTTCCATTCCTGATCTCAAGGATTCTGGAGTTGTATTTGATGGCTTGAGTTGTTGCTCTGGGGCTGCTCATGATTGCAGCCACAAAGGGCTTACAACAATCAGTGTGCAGGATTCAGTCTGCTTTAGAGATATGTCTTCTCCCGGACCAATTTTTTATTTATGTTAACAGAAGGTCTTCTCTCAATGTCAATACCATGAAACATCCTTTTTCTTTGAGTTTGTTCATGTTGGCTGTAAACTGTAGGTTCACCTACAGTTAACACAGAGACGACTGAAAACTGAGCAGTGGTTTTCCTCCCTTATCAGTTTTCACATGCAAAATCAGGAGCATATTAAACCATGGTGATTTCAGTTTGGATATCACATCTTACCTATATTCAAGTTACAAATCTAATGTGATTTTGTGAATTTCCACCATGACTCCTTACATGTTGCATCCCCATTTTAATGCATTTTCACACAAAAAAACTTAAACCATAAAAAATATCTTACACTCAACTGCTTCACTGACTTTTTGGTTAAACCCCTTCCAGGTCTATTTGTCAGCTTTTAGCACTTAAACCCTACATGGTTTTATTGTCCCAGATAGGACTGTGACCGTGGATTAAAATATCAAAGGTAGAGAGAGAGAATGAGAGCTGAACTAACATACAAAGAGGTAAAATGAGCAGACAGAACATAGTGAAAAACTAAGCCTGGAGAAATGCTTAGAGGCGTTGTCCAAATCAAACAGACACTTTGCCAGTGCTCCAACCTCAGCCAGCTATACGTCATTGGACAGGGACATTATTACAAACATGTGTTTAGCGTTTGGTTCTGTAGGTGCAAGGTAAAGGGTTTTAATTGCAGAGGGATGTCCAGCCCGTGCTGGGGTTTGCCTATTAAAAAGGATTTAGGGAATGCATCAGTACAGGCTGAGTTGGACTATGTTTGTCTTTGGGAAATTTCTCAATCAAAGACTCACCAGCCATTTATGGGAAAGGGGATTCCTGCCTCTAGCTAGGTGCAAGCTTCTTTTTCTTTTCTTTTTCTTCTTTTCTTCAAGACATCACCAGAATTGTGTGTCTTCTTAACTCAGACATTTAATGTTCTGAGGGAATATTAAATATCTTATGATGAGTTTTTTCACAGTTTTTTCTTCAATTGTGAGCTTGGATGTATCATTTTACAAAAAAAAAGTATTTTACCATCAACAACAAATTTTGTTTTAGTTTTAAATCGTGAACCACTCCATAGTCTTTACCCATTATAGGGTCCAATCGCAGCAATAGTTCTTAGAACCACAGGATTTGCTGACAACAAAACAAAGTAAATGTGCTGAAATTAAATGAATATTTAATTGAATTTGAGGGAATTTGCATCTTTAACCAGCACATTGTCTGGATATTGACCTCTGAGAAGTGAGGTCCAATTGCAGACTCTATCCTTGCTTATTACCTTTGACAAAGTTTGTCCTGGTAACATATAAATAGCAGCGCTAAAGCGCTATAAATCGTGGTCACTCAAGATACCATCTTATCAAGTAGATGGTTAACTAGCTAGCAAGTGAGCCACACACTTAAATGATTAGCTAGAGCTAACACTTAGTTGCTAGCTAGTGTGTAGTACTGTATATCTACCACCTCCCACTTCTTGGATTGTTCAGGTGTTACTGGAAATTCCGCCAGATGTCTTTCCTTTTGGCTGGATAGCCGTTACGTTCCACTTCCTTTGTGTCATTTTAAATGATGTCATTTGGCATTTTAAACTCTGGTAGATTTATAAGGACTATAGTTAACTGCTCCTCAGATCTCTGCAGGGTAAATCCAGACAGCTAGCTAGACTGATCAAATCTGAGTATTCTGTTGCACAACTAAAACCACTTTTGAACATACATGTTCCACCCAAACAAGTTCCTTCCTGAGACTATTTTGCAGAGGTGCCGCTGCTTTGTGTGGTGCCTAGCGCCGCCCAAGACGATTGTGATTGGTTTAAGGAAATACCCATAACCCAGAGCATGTCAGCAATCTGATGAAGAGCATTCTCAGAGCCTGGAAAGTGAACTTCAACCTGGAGGATTATCATATAGCATAGCTTAATTTTCTCTCCTGGTCCCTCGGCGTGGTCTTAGACCAACTTGACTTGATGGAGTGCCAGATTTCTTTTTACCATTAAATATCTAGAGTGCTTTAAACACAGCTGCAAACACAGGCACAGATACAGAGGCAGTCACACACATGTGGTATAAATTGATGTATTGTTGAGTATTCATTAGCAAGTGTTTGGGTTCAAAGGCACTGAGCCTTATTTGAAATGAACTCAAACCAGCACTCATACACATCCACAGACAGTCGCTGGTCTTTTTCAAAATGTTATGGTGTCTATGTGTGACTGAGGTAATTACACAGTGTTACTCACAATGATTGTGCTATAAAGCTCATTTGACTCTCATTACATCCTGTTTCCAGTCCACTCAGCTGTTGGAGGAGACCCCTCCTATATCTATTTGAACACGCATCCCACCAAAGGACAGAAATAGATAGCTTAACATGCTGTGCATTGATCTGTAAAATAGTAAAAAATTAATAAAAAATTATCCCAGCTGGAACATATCAATCTTTTTTCCTATAGCAGTCCCTTTTTTATTTTATCTTAGGAGTCAGATGATACGGCTGTCTGCTGGGAATTGTAGCAGGGCCTCAATAAGAGCAATACAGGCAGGAGGACATCCTGTAGGCTTCCTGTAGTCTGAAAGGCTAGTATCTTTCCAGGAGGAAATGTTATCCTCTAAAGTTTACTGGACACCCATTTCTTCCCCTTCTTAGTTTACATTTTAAAAATGCATTTAATGCATTTGGCTTGTGTTCTTGTGAAGACATCAACAGGGAGGGCTTCATTGTCTCACTAAAAGCTTAACACTTCAACATGTCATCTGATGGATATGCTGTTGTGGGGATGGAAACTGCAGGCTACTGGTATGCAGTATTAGTCGGAAAATACCAGATGCAAGAACATCCAATAAACCATGACCATGTCTAGTTTTCTGTTATTGTCGTCTACATGCAGAATCCGTTAATGTACCAAACGGAGACCTCGTCAGGGTTGTTGGACAATTAATGAAATGCAGTGGTGCAATATAACTAAGTATATTTACACAAGTACTGTACTTAAGTCTATTAAATCTTGTACTTTACTTGTGTCTTTTCTTTTCATGCTTCTACTCCACTACATTTCAGAGGGAAATGGTGTACTTTTTACTCCACCGCATTAAACGGATAGCTTTAGTTACTTTATAAATTAGGATTGTTTCACACAAAACACATGTAGTTTATAAAATCTGATGTTTTATTATAAATGAAACTACCCTACAATATATTGGCCTACAAGTCTAGATGAAAGGATCAGCCAATTAAACAAAGAACAATTTTGACCATTTCCAATTTCTAAAATGTGAGTACTTTTGATACTTTAAGTACATTTTCCTGATGATGATTTTCCTTCATTGATTAAGAACAATATCAGTGCAGGACTTTCAACTTGTAGCAGAGTATTTTACATGTTAAAAGTCCTGCACTGATAATGTTGTATTAGTACTTGTACTTAAGTAAAGGATCTGAATACCTCTTCCACCATTATTGAAATGAAAGATAATAAAAAAGTTGCAGTAAACCTCATCTGGGCTTGGCTGTCGATCACACTACCCTCCATTGTAGCACGACTGAGCTGCCACCGTCCTGTCCCTGTCTGGCGGGACACACCCACACCAACAGATCCCCTCACTCTACTCATCCCCCGAGCTTCATATCTTCCCCATATGGGACAGATTGAGTTGTGACCACAGGTCCTCTCTCATCTTGAATCATGCTCCAGAAATCAGCCTCCTTTCACGCTTCCTGAGGCCACACAACAAGACGGGAAGGCACTGATTCAGCAGCAGATTCTCTCTCCGCACTACTGAGGTCGGATGTAAATCCCCCTGAGGTTGTAGGTCAAGTGTTTTCATCATCTGGGCGGCTATTATTTTGCGTGTCATTATCAGCTGCATAATATCCTTGCTCAGACAGGAAACGGGCGTAGATACGAGCAAGGAAGTGTAGAGAAGTGGGTCTTGTATCATGGCTTGTTGCCCTACAGCTGTGGATTGGGTCTCTTTCCCCCCTCAGGACCACATACAAGCCAATTCATGTCCATCCAGTAAGTCTTCGCCGTCTCAAACTGTAAAGGAAGCAGCTGCGTTTCATCCTCATAACCACCGTTGGCAACATAGAGTGACCATCAACGGGCCCAAAGCGCAGCTTCCCTGTCCTCAGACCACAGCTGCTCTCATTTTTGATAAGCTTAGAAGTTTTGGGGCTATTTATTATATCCCAGACCTCGCTTCCCTCCAAAATCACTCCTATTATTTTATCATATCCTACGAGAAGTGCCAAAAGACATTAGTGTCATTGTAATCCCGTCCAAGTCTTGCACGTTGGAGCTCATAGAGAGCAGTAAAACAGTGACTCCACCGATATCTAATAGGGCGACCTCATTTATATTTATTAGCTGACACTTAAGTATCACTGGGGTTTGGAAATGTTTAGATAAATTGAATGGGCTTACACTTTTCAACAAACGCGGCTACTGCTTTCCCACACACATTAAGGTTGTTTCTGTGTAACATGGAGAAGGTATGCAGATAACATAAACTCCTGATTAACTTGATATAAGGTTAATGTCATCTTCCCGCCCTGGATACTAAGATATTACAAAACATATTTTTGCTGTTGCATAGCACCTAATGGCTTCATGATACCTGCCAGAGCTATCAATGCTGTTGACTTGGCAAGGTGCTCCCATTTGAAAACTCCCTTTATGGTCCGCGTGCAAAAAATGAAAAGACAAGCTTGTGTTTTAGTCTCCTGCATCCACTTTTTTTATTATAAAAATGTGACTTTATTATTTAAGTCAAATGAAAGATCGGTCAGAGATTCAGTTCCTCTCTGTGTTGGTCAGTTTAGTTTTTTCATTTGGATTAAGTCTTGCATTGTACAAAACCTTACTCATATTTTTCTTTTTATCTTTAGCTCAGTTACTTTCTCCTCTTACGATGTTACATGTTTACATTATTGTTTTAATAGCTTATTAAACCTCTTGTCTAGGGGAAACAGTTGTAAATATGATAAATAATAAAAAACAAAAAACTGAGGTAAATAAAAGTCACATAATCCTTCATGTAATTTTAACTTACACATACAGTACATTTGATACTGTAGCCTGAAAAGTAGAATGGACTTAATTCATTCAGCCTGAGATTAGTGTTACACAAACTAACCATTGGTGAAAAGTCCTCCTGCTGACCCAAATTTCAAGTGAGAAGGAAGTCAACTTTACATTTGTCACATTAATCAAAGCAATATTTCCGTTTCAGAAATGTTTCTTTAAGTGAATTTAAAAAATAAAGTGTACAGCTGCCTCAAGCACATTCACACTTGTCACCATATAGAGCCACAAATTGTTTATCTGACGTCAATGGGAAGAACATCAGGCCTTATGGAATTTTAAACAAATCCGAGACATTGGCGGCGATTCATAGGTCTGAAAAAAGGTTTCAACTGTAACGGATGACGAGCAAAATTAGTGCCAAAACTAAAGAGCCATCTCCTGTATATCAGATTATCTGAAATGGTCATGAAGAACACTGGAAATGTTGTAACAGCTACAACTGCCGGGTCAAAATTATGTATGCACTGACTGATAATTGGCTTGAAACATCTCATCGTTTCAAATAACTGAGATCTTTTCCAGTAGAGTCATTGTGGGCGCAAAATTAAAACCAATTTGGAGTATCCTGTCAGTAGACAGCCTGTAACTCAAGTTCTTGCTTCAAACTTTTCATTCACAGGATATTTAATAACCCACACACACGGAAATATTTTCCAAAGTGGATGACCTGTATTTTGGAATGAAGCCCTCCATTTGTAAACTGAAGTATTAAAGTAGCCAATAAAAATTATAAATGACCTTGGGAGAGCGAGGCCACAAAGTGGACTATGGAGGTACGACGTCTTCACAAGTCATCTACACGTTTATTGCTCTTTTGAGAATATTTCCTGCCAGGACTTTAAAATACATTTAAGCATATGCAACATATGGAGACTCTTCAGAATGGCAACGCTGACATTAGTTCAAAATCATCATCATTTACCATAAAACATAGTCCTGCTGATTGATGTTGATTGGCAGTAACGTGTCTAAGAGTTGTGAGACGGATCACAGCTGCCCCCTTTACTCCCATTCATTCAACAGTTTTGATGGGTAATGTTTTGCAGATCAGTTTCAAGAAATTCAGACCATGACTTTTATTTTGACTCGACTCTTACACCAGGTCTCCCGCCAAAGAGCTATTTGAATATCGTTTTTATTAAGTGTGTGTGTAACCATTAGGTTTTCAGCAAGGGGAATTACACTCTTGTTACCGCTCAAGGTTTCATGTGGTTGGCTAAAGTGACCCCGTGTGACCCAGTGTGACCCTGTGTGACAGCGGGGGCAGAGGTCTCGATAAAAACGACAAAGCATGAAACTATAGATCAATAACCAAAGCAGGAGTGGTGTTAACCTTGGAAATCTGGGGAGCTGTGAGGTACAAAGAATACAGGCCTTGAGTTATTTGTTTAGGATTGAACTGCGCTGAAATGGACCTACTAAGTTACTTGAGCCATAGCTTAACCATGCCCCTCTTCCTGGAGGGGTCAAAGGTCACTGTTGCTGTAGAGACCGCACAACAGTAGAGAGGGAAAGCAGTAGCCGGAAAGCTGCAGAGTTGTTTTGTCCCCATCAAGAAACTGTGAGTACAGAGGAATAGAAAGAGAGAAAATTTCATTTGATGAATAGTCTGCGGTATAAAACGCCACAAATGTAATCATATTATGACCTCATTTTTGAATGGTTTTGATAAATGCCGTGCTAGCGTTCAAAGTAATGATCTACCGCTCAATTGTATGTCTTACAAAACCACAAAGCATGATTTCTTGACAATGCAGAGAAGCCCTTTCCTCACTCATGTCTGCTGTTTTTTGAATATAGGTGGCCTCCTGCACTATAAAGATCCTGAAACCATGTACACCAGAAATAAACTTTCTTCAGAAATAAAAGGCACATCCAAAAAGGGTTTCCAAGTCTAAATCCTCTGGCCATCTTTTTCTCTCTGATTGATAAACCTTCAAAATTACACACTGGGGATGGATACAAAATAAAATCCTCTATTTTTTACCATTGCCATTTAAAGCATGATATTTAAAGCAGGCATTATTTTGTACTGTTTCAATGAAGTGATAAGTGCCCTCAAAATGGATTTTATGAAGGTTTAGGACAGTGGTTTTCACCATGTGGGTTAGGACTCCCCCAAAGGTTTAAGATACTTGTGAGGGTTTGTGAAGTGATTGAAAATAAAGGAGGGAAGAAGAAGCAAACCTAGGTTCTGAATGCTAATAGAAAATGTAAAAAAGGGAAGAACCTCTTAACCTCATGGATAACCAAAGGAACTATGAGAATGCCTGTACCAAATTGTGTGGGAACCTATTTAGTAGATGATGAGATTTTTCAATAAATATATTAAAACGTGTACCTGCTGGTGGCGCTAGAAGAAAGTTAAGGAGATCACCAAAGTCATTAGGATTCATCCCCTTGAGATCTTGATTGTCTGTATAAAATGTTAAGTTAGTTGTTGATGTATTTCAGTCTGGACCAAAGTGGTGGACCATCTAGTATTGCCATCCCAACCTCATGCTGCTAGCATGGCTAAAACCATTTCTGCTACACAAAATCACATTAGCTTTTTCTCACATTATTCAAATCCTGTGAAATGCCGAAGAGTTTAAGCTCATCAGGCCTTTAAAAACTGATTGATAATAATGTGAGGGGAGCATGGTTTTTAAATGAAACACTCATAGACATATAATGTGTGACAAGGTGTTGTAAGTAGACATTACTTGGCTTAATCACGGGTCAAAATCCTAAAAAAAATTGGTTTAAAATATAGACTCTATTGTAAGTCTGAAAAAGACAAGGATCTAGGGGTGGTGTCACTTGCCTGTGGGGCCAATATATGAGGTGTCCTGTTTCATAGTAATAATCAAAAACATACTGATCTAATTATCATAATGTCTGCTTATGGCCACTTCTTAAATAAACTATGACCCAAATGCCTCCCCCACTGTGGACCTGTTTTTCTTAGCCAATCAATTTCCGAGGCGGCAGCTCGGGATTACCTGCGAGGCTGATCCCCCCCCCCCCCCCCCCCCCCCCCCCCCCCCCCCCACGTCAGGCTACGATGCCGTTCGTGTCCTGCTTATTTTGTCTTCCTCCTGCGTATTTAGTTTTGTTTGTTGATATTGGTCGTTATTCTCCTTTAAAGGCTCAACCAGTTCTGTCTGCTTTGTCTGGCCAAGCCTTGACACCGGCTGGACTCGGGACTACGCTGTGGCCCAGAATATACAAACGTCCCTGGTCAGAGGGCCAGCGAGAGGGGCGAGGAAACGCTTGGTTATAGACCTGTCTCACTGTGCCATGTGAGAGAATTCGGTGAACGCATTCGGGTCAATGCTGCGTTTACTTCAGCTTCTTTCTGTTTAAGTGAAGGGGAAATACAGGAAGACCCTCTGTGCTGTGTATTTTTGTAGGAAGTTCAGATAGAAACGAAGAGATCACAGAACCTTGATTCACAACCACAGGGGTCAGTTTAACCAAATAAATGCCACAAAAAATGGACAAATTCTTAAGAAAGTAAAAAGAGATTGCTGGTGAATAATTTCCACAACAGAAAAAAATTGCTCAATTAAGTTGGAAGTCTCTACTCCCAGAAAGGGAGAAAGGGAGAGTAAAAATAGTCCACTAGATCTTGGACATTTCAGGATAAATTGGTATATATTGGCAAGCATTAATAAAACCTCAGAACACGAGAATTGTAGCATTTTTAAACTAATAGGCAGTATTACTGCTTTTATGAATGTTTTGCCTCATTTGAAGTGACTTTTTGGACTCTGAAGTTGATTTCAGTGCTCTAAAGCCTCTGTAAAAATGAGAGTAACAGCTCATATTTTCCTTTCATTATTGCCTTTCTTATTCTTCCATGATGCATTCACTGTCTTGTTATGAACTATTGACCAACGTGGTTTGATGATGAATAGACAAAGGGTATAGAAAGTGAAGAGTGAAAGTTGATGGAAATGTTATCAAAGTTGTGAATTAGCTCTGTGGTCTCTGTATCTAATCTGGTTTTTACCAAAAATTACTTTAGCGCTGACTGCAAGGATAACACCTATTGTTTACACATCAACATGTTTTGTCATTTTAATGCTCCTATCAACATGGAAAAGTAGATTGGTTTGCTTTGTGCAAATGCTTTTTTAATGAAAACAACATTGGCATATAGCCTACTGTAGTGTTAAATTTCACACTAACATTCTCACTTGTAGCAAATAATCTCTCACACAGTGTAACACTGTCCATCAGTAAAAGGGTGAAAACCATGACTTAATACTTTCTTTTTCTCAAGTTTCCTTTGATGTTAGCAGTCAGGTTACTGCTCTTTATTCACCAGAGGCCCATCAACCCAGCCTCTTATTTTAGAAGGAATGAACAGTAACGGTTACCTGGCTTTGACTAGGGGGGGGGGGGGGGGGGGGGGGGGGGGGGGGGGGGGACTGGTTTCAGCTGTGTTCTTGGCCATCAAGTGGTGTTTCAGACTGGACGTGCTGCGATGATCGCTCAGTAAACAACGACAAAACACACAGATCACTTTGGTCTCGTCAGTGGAACCATTTGGCAACTTTTAAAAAGTAAAGTTTCCATCCAGAATCTTATTAGCATCCATTTCAGCGTCTCACGCTCTTTATCCACTCAAAACGTAACGTTACTACTCTTTGGCCGGCTCACAAGCCCAAACGGCGTGTGTGCAGCGTGCCTGTTGTTTTGTTTCTGGTCCAGCTAGATCCAGTGTGGTGTTGTAGTTTTTCTAACGTTACTTGTGATAAAAAATTGACACCATTAAAATGGGTTTGCGTTAACGCCGCTAAATGTAAATGTGCTGTATTTATATAGCACTTTTCCAGTCTTAACAACTGCTCAAAGCGCTTTTACATCTACAGGAAACATTCACCATTCACACACATTCATACACTGTGGCTGAGGCTGCCGTACAAGGTGCCACCTGCTCATCAGATATACACTCACACACATTCACACTCCAATGTGCAGCACCGGGGGCAACTCGGGGTTCAGTGTCTTGCCCAACTACACTTCGACAATGACTGCAGGGGCGGGGATCGAACCACCAACCGTCCGATTGGCAGGCAACCGCTCTACCACTGAGCCACAGCCGCCCCTAATAACGCGTTTAACTGACAGCACTAGTTTGAACAGTAAAAAATCTAAACACATGCCATGTATTTAAGCCTTATGCTAGTTTTATTTCATGAATTGTTTCCATACTCTTGGCTGCCCTGTTAAATATTAATCTGCACAGTTTATTACCTGCTTTAGAAGCAACAGAATAGTATTTACATTAATTTCCTGGTAAGGGGAGCAGCAGCTGTTGTTCTGAAGTCTTTCTTTACCACCAGGGAAACACAGGTTGCAAGTTGGACAATACAGTATGTGCACACTGTGCCACACTGTGTTGCTTCTTTCCACACATTACACATCACTTTACGGCTGCATTAACCCGGGCCAATCATGGTTGCACAAACACAGTGGTGAATGTGCCCTAAAAATACATTATACTGCATCCGGACGACTTTTTTTTCTTAAGCTAAGGCTGGTGATGTACTATATTTTTTTGTAGTGCCAATAAATCCAATTAAAAGACTAACAAGACTTGCCTGAGCAGCCAAAGCCTGATGTATGTTATTACTCTGTGCCATAGAACTCCATTGTCGTCCCTTTAAAACACATCAATGAGCCACACTGTTGTACTGGTGAAATATTTTTCATTAGCATGAACGCAGACATTGTTTTGAGTCAATCGTACGCTGTCCTGTTGCTGTAAATAGAAATTGAAATAGTGCACCAACTCTGTATTCATTCACAACTTAAAGTAGTCCCCAACAAAAAACCACAGTACCCTGAAACTGTTACAAGGAACATTTTTGCCCTTTTTTTAAAGACTATTTTTGGTCATAATAAGGTCTTTATTGACAGGTGAAAGACATGCAGCAAAGGGCCGCAGGTCGGAATCGAACTCACAGCTGCTGCGGCAAAGGACTGAACCTTTTTGTTCAACTAAGGGAGCTACCCAGGCGCCCCAATTGTTTTGCCCTTTAAAAAAAAAGTTTTTTAAATGGTTGTTTTTTATTTTGTCAAACATCTTAGGATCATGCCTGCAAAAAAATAAAGAAATTACATCATATCATATCGGACAAATTAATCCATTGTTACGTTGGCTTTTTAATGGAATTTCTTGACAATAAGAAAAATAAAGTTTATAAAATAAAACTTTATTCTTTGAACTGCCCTCTTGGAGAAGAAGCTCAGGAAATATTAAATGTTAAATGTTAAAAGAGTTAGACAATGTCTGCAGATGTACGTAAACCCCATCCAATAGATTTTGTTATCATTTCAAGGGCCCCCCCACATTGGCCTTTCCGGGGTGTTAGAAAGACAACACACATGGATGATCGGGCCGGAAAGCCCCAAAACCAAAATTGATTTGCAACATCAATAAAGGAAGTTATTTGCATTCAAAGGGGAAAAAGAGCTGGAAAATCCATAAGTTTCTGTTTTTATTTTTCATCCCAAACCTGCTGAAAGATGGGGTATTGTTTGACTTTTTTTCCACTACTTACTGAACAATATCAGATCTTTATGTTTGGATCCTTCCAGACTGCAACTCATTCAATAATAATGGTGAAATTCATCTGTTCTTTAGCTCTGTTCCAAGAGCTAAAAAGATTTGGAAAGTTTTCTTCTGGTTTCACACATTGTCTCTGATGGAACAAGTTTAAGAGAGAAGGAAAAGGCCACCCTGGATGAATTCTCACTGCCTCTTTCTCCCAGCCCATTCTCTCTTTCCATTTCGTTCAATTCACACCTCAGCTCGCTCTATCCGACACGCGAGTCAAAACTTTCTTCCCAGAAATCAGAGGAGGCATGTTCACATTCGCAGCAGATACTTTACTCAGCACCGGGTTTACAAAGCAGCTGAATTAGTTTGGGATTAGGTAGAGCACTGCTTTTCTCATTATAGCCTGTTGGCTCTGTCCACTGTTCATTTTATTGTTCCAGACTTCTGCCTTTGTCTAGGTAGGCTTTTATATAACTGGTTTTACAGTTACGTCACCTGAGGAATGAATTACACTCTTAGTCAGAAATGTTTGGAGATGAAATTTAAGATTTTGTGAAAGAGTTTTCACCCTTCTATTGGCAACTAAGGTGTGTGAGAGAGACAAGGAGCAAGACAAGGGGCTGCACTCATACAGCTACTGTTTACATTTTTTTTTTTGTCAGAGAAACAATCATTGGTGTGGAGTTTCTGCACTGCACTTCCCAGATATCGCCAACAACAAGTAGGGGTACTGCAAAGTTATTTGTTTTTAGAGTTTTAATAGTCGGCGCTCTTCTTTTTTTCCCTGCTCAGCCCCGGGGACTATCACAGCTCATTTTTCTGTTCAGTACAAACATACACAATGGAACACTACTGTAAATCACATCCCTGTCTGTCAGCCAATGCATATGTCCTGCAAGAGACCAATCAAACATTGTGTGTTTGGAACAGCAACCGTAACAGCTTCAATGAAATGGCTGTGTTTTGAATCACAATTGTGTTATAGCAATCAGTGATGGAGAGTAGCAAATGGCAGACCTGTTTATTTGAAAATGTCATATTATATAATGTTCAGCTGCAGTCATTCCCTTATTTCTCATGTAACTTGACCTGGTGTTGCACAGTACTCCCACATTCTCCCTCACATACATCTCTGTCTCTAAGAGTTTGAATTGTAGTTCTTTTCTTTGAAAAGTACCTTTTTTTCATATGTTCTGGTCCTGCAATGCAACTTTTTTACAACAATATATATATTTGTGCCTCATGTATATTCCATTATCACCTAACCTGTGTCTCCTTGGTGCAAGCAAGCTATTTATCTTGCACTTTAAGCTACAAGAAAATGTATGGCAATTAACTGGAAACTGAAAATACTGCTAGCCTGGTTCCAGACATTTAAATCGCATCCCACATCTCATATTTGTGGGTCTTTGTAAATCATATTTGTGGTCTAGACCTACTCTATCAGTTCCTTGAGATAAGTCCTCTTATGATTTGACACTCTTTGAAGGAAATTGAATGGAATTAGATTTGTTAAGCGAATGACATGGTGTTGTTCCCATTGATGGCTACTTTGGCTGGTTGGGGAAACAGCCAAGCCGAGCTTTGAAGGCAAACTTGACTTACTGCAGAGCAGACGGAGAAAAGGAAGCATTTTCACCATTAATGTTTTATAACAACTGAATACAGCTTACAAGGATACTTTTATATGAGCGTTGCTCAGTGATGCATAAGCTATCATGGAGCCAAAACTTACCCTGATGATTAGCAATACTTCTGCACTGTAGAGCCGGCAAAGTCCGGTTTAGCGTTCAGATAACTTGAATGAGGATTAAATGATTTAAAGTAGAATCCTGGACGATTTTTACACCCAACTAGGAATTGCTAGATATCTCCAAGTACTTTTGATGGGGGTAATAACAACCAAAATCTAGGCTAGCAAACTGGAGTTGCTGCAGCCAGTTGTGGGGGCATGTTCTAAAGAGTGCCTTTGTGCCTTTCAGCAGACACAAAATGCAATTAAAAATTCTCTGCAACATGAACAGGGCCCTTACATGACAACAAGATGGATTTTCAACTCAGACATTGTGAAGAAACTGTTTGAATTCGAAGTTTGAACTGTCATGTACCTTGTTCTGGTAGCTAGCTCTAGTATTTTTGGGCCAGGGGCATCATGTGATGTTGTAATTCCACTCTTTGGACACTATGTTCAATTTGCTTCAAAGTCCAAAGCACTTCCTGGAGATAGGAGTTTAAATCTCTGCCATGACTACCAACCTACTCTCACTCCAAACTCGTAAAATACTGACGCTTGGTCAGTGGCTCTCAGTTTCAGATACCAATGCAAAAATCCTCCTGTGGCGTCTGTTTGAAACCCACAGGGCATAACAGCTGCTTGACGACAGCGCTGTAAGATGATGTAAAATTACAGGTAGCTAGTAGTATGAAAGACCGAAGATCCGCGGATGGAGGTTGTTTGGGGTGGTGGATGAGTCAGACAACACAGAATTTTCACCCAAGAGACTGAGGTGTGGGTCCTCTTCTTGTCCCGCATGTCACTGAAATGTATATTTTGTAACCCCACCCACAATCTTTTCCTAAACCTAACTGTCCCGTTTCTGTGCCGTATGTCAGTTAATGTACGTCCCGACCCAGAGCGTCAAGTGACGCCAAGAGTCCCGAGCAAGAGTGTCAAAATATGACGCCAAATGGCTTGACGCAAGTCCCGAGAGCGTCAAATAGTGACGCCAAGAGTCCCGACCCAGAGCCCCAAAAGATACCAAACGCCAAAGGCACCTGACCAAGCATAACTTTTGGCGCCATGGGAGTCAGAATGTGTTGCTCTAACCGTCCTGTTTACATTAGCTTCATGCTTCAACTGAAGTACAGTGAGCTTGGACTTCGAAACCCTACCAGATCTCTGAGTTTTTTCCTCCACTCCTAAAGGAAATCCTGTTAGAAATTGTTGATCTAAGATAATTTTTTGGCTTCTGTACCCATAATCAGCATGTTGTATGCTTGTGACCCGAGCGCTGATCCCAGAGCAGATTGAAGACAGGTTCTGGAGGGGCTATTTATAAAGGTCACATTGTATTTTGGGAATGCAGCCACCATGTAATCTTCTCCAATCCATGTTACATCAAGGCAGCGTGTCCTTTGCCCCTTACCAGTTTACAATATGCTACAGCATGCACTGGCCTTACTATAAACCCACTCTAATTACCTCCAAACTCAGTGGAGATAGTCTGTTGTTTGAAAACACTTGTTTCTTTGGTAACTGTGCAAACCATGTATGGTGTGCTACAAAAATCGATGCAGAACTCCCCCATAAAGATGTTCAACTGTAGATTACAGATTGTAGATGCGATTGCGGAAATTACATTCAATGCTTGTGGATTTCTAATCAAATTAGAGTTTAGTGTTTTTTTCTGGAAAACGTTCCTTGAAGAGTTTGGGAAAGAGTCCAAATACAGTACAATGGGAGTTCATTACTGAAAAAAAGCATTAACAGTACAGTTCACAGTGTACAGTTCTCTAAGGAACTCAGGAAAAAGTGAAGCTCATTGAATTTTCTCATGTAAATCCAGAAACACTCAAAGTGGAAACAAATCACGAAAAAAGATAATGTATATACAATTAAAAGTTGTTCTTAGTCAAAATAGAAGTTTATTAATTAAATTATTTAAATTAATTTTTTAGGCCTCAAAATACACCAAATCAAGTATTTTATTTTTTGCTCCTGAAACACTCCATGAAACCAGCACTACTGATAGTACATGTATACCCTCAGACTGCAAAACCCACAACTCCCAGCTCCACACCCAGACGCCTCTTTGTCTTTTTTACAGCCAGACATTCTCCGACCTGTCTGGTTTCCAGGAGTCAACCACCACCCCTTGACACCAATCCATACGGGTTAATTGACAATGAAAATACCTGGAGGGAAGACGGCCGTTTATAAAGTCAAGATTTAAACCTGGCCATATAGGATTATTAAAAAAAATCACGAGCATGCCGCAAAGAAAATACCTTGGTCTTCAGATGAATAGGTATTCTTTCTTCTTCTCGAATGTGTTGTTTTTCTTTGGGAAGCTTGTGGTTATGAAGTACTTTGGACCTCAGCTCTGAGGCAATTTAATAGATGTACAGAAGCCACAATGTGCAGAAAATAGTATTTAAATATGTTCTTTATGTTTTGATACCAATATCGGGCTTCAGATGAGCACACAGTGTGCATCGGTGGCTTAAAATGCAGCTCCAGTCACGTGGAGCAGTTTTTTTTTGGCCAGAACGGATGAAAAACGCCATTGAAACACTTGCATCAACAGCACTCTCACAATCCCTGAGTAACATTTTGTAGCCATGATACATTTGAGCTGATTTATGACCCTGTGGCTTAGTTTGTTGCATAATGCCGAAAACGATGTTCCTTTGCCCTGACTGAGATTTTGTCTTGTGCATTACCGCCCTTATTATTTGGCTTATGGATTGAATTAACAAACCAAATACACAATTGAGACACACACAGATAAATGTGATGTACATGCAGAAAGACAGCAAAACGCACGCTCATTCACTAGTTGCAGATCCTCATCCAAACCACTTATTTTTGGATGGTGGGTAAACAAAATCTAAACATGTATTCCATATTTCTTGGAGCCTGACATGATGCTGTTTGTCAATGTATTATAAAACAGTAAGAGTGAATAACTCTGCGGCGATACCATCGCTACCACGTTTTGCTAAGGGCTGTTGAGCCCAGATAGCATCAGGATTACACACCACCAAAGGGGTTAAACATGTGCACTTTGTAAAAGAAACCATGCAGCAGCGTGCAGGTTTCCATAACAATACTGCAGATACACGTCGCTCTCTGTAATCAAGGGTTTACTCACAGCTGCTTGTTTTGACAGCGTTGCGTCAGTTGTTTTGACAGTAGCTCAGCTGAACTAAACTTTTCAACCATTCAGCTCTATTTTTCCATTTTCTAATGTCTGTGTGAGGATCATTGGCTCCTCACACTGCAGCGGCACCAGTATCTTTGTGTTCATTTTATTCTGGGCACTGCATGGATCAGCTTTGCACATGTTGGGCAGCTCTACTAAACGTACACATGAAATGTTCACATCTAACACATGGTTTACACCATACTCAAGACAGAGATGAGAGGAAACAGTCTAAAGATGGGGAATTCAGCCGTCTCTGGACACAGTCCCTTAGACTATGTGCATGCAATCCGACTCGTTTAAAGCAACACTATGTAACGTTTTGTTCCTTAAAATAATGTTTCCAAATGTCCTTTGGGCCAGGCACTGAACCCTGAGTTACACGATGCTGCTTTGGAGTGTAAATGTGTGTGACAAGTGAGCTGATAAGTGAGCAGGTGGCCTCGGCCAGCGTGTGAATGGTGAGTAGTTGTTAAAACTAGAAAAGTGCTATGCAAGTTTGTTAAATCGGATCTGCAATTCCAATGAGACACAATGGGACAATTCGGCTTCCAACCTGTAGGGGGACCTAAGCAGGAAAAGTTGCCCACTTCTGTCACTCACTCTTCCGTCAACTGATGCTAAAGACAGTTTGGAGACAACATCTGTAGATATCTGATTGGAACCATTGGATTGGATTGTGATCAAAACCACCTACAAATGTTGTTTGGAGTCTCCCAATTGATTTTCAAACTGTACTGACTTGAATAGAAACCAATGGCTGCCAGGAAATACTGCGTAAGAAAAGGTTACTGTAATGTAAGTAAGTGTCTCTGCCTGGTGGCAACATTTAATTTCGAATTTTCCCAGTTAAAGATTTTTTTATTTTTAACACAATTATTTAGGCTGATTAAACATCATATTTTGACTGTTAGATTCCATAATGGCATGAATACAGCTGTTATGATAGTGACACGTGTGTCTTCAATTTCACAGCCTGTAGCTCATGTCACTTTTCATGCTTCCCAGCTATTGTGAGCCTGCTGTGTTTCTGACAGTCCTGACATGGAGGCATCATAAGAACATGGGTTAAACCTGCTGTCCTGTCTTGTCTGTTTTGAAGAGGCCTCTGGAGCTTTTCTTTGGTCAGCACAGTCACTGAAAAGAAGTAAAGACGGGCAGCTTAAAGAAAGCACCATCTTGTCTCTGCATCATCTCACGTAGTTCTCTTGGTTCTTCTTCCATCCTTCAATTTTTTTTGTATCGCGGTTGCCATTCTTTTGGAACGTCTCAGGATTGTCTTTTCCATTCCCAGGCAGCTGGAGCGACTTACTGGCTCTTTGGCCATCAGGCCAGCGGGGGGAGACGCAGATGGTTCAGTTCTCATGTCACCCTGTCTGCTTGGCAGAGACATCAGGGGAGCAATTGGAGAAGGATTTTCTCACTGACACTGAATACACATACACGTGTACACATACGGATGCACACACACACAGGATGCAGTGCACACACAGTCACGCATATAGGTGTCTAGAGCATTAACACACATTTTTCCCATTTACATTGTAGGCTTTGACTTGACACTCTCGTCCAGAGAAACTCAGACCAAGTGAGGCAGTAGATCAAGCTTTAGCTCAAGCCACCAAAATGCAACAACATATCCTTGGGATCTTACAGGGATCATTTAGGGTATCACACAAATACAGAAGTATAAGGGCAGACATGTTGCAGTGTAACTAAGTGTTTCCACCTACAAATCTATTCTTGTCAAAGTGGAAAAGCCATGGAAACAACATTTAACAACATCATGAGGTACCACAACCCTCCAGTGCAAGGCAGATAGATAGATAGCCTATCTATTAGATTCACGGTCCATAAAAAACAACAACAACAAAAGAGATACAGATACGCAAGACAGACACCAATTAAATAAGACAACTGTACCAGTGATCCCGACTAGTATAGTAGGGATACCAAGTAGCGATGAACGACAAGGAGAAATTGCTGATATTTCGGCGGGCCGATATTATCGGCCAATATTAGGCATTTCCTGATATATCGGTATCTGCACTTATGATGGACGATTTAAAAAGAAAATAATAATAATGTTTTTCTTTTAAATATTCATTCATCAGAATCATTTATAATGACAAATAAATTATTCTGATAAAGGAATATTTAAAAAATAAAAACGGACTGTCAACCATGTTGAGTGTTGGTGTTACATAGATTGTCCACTCTACAACGTCCCTGTTGACAATATATCGGCATATCCGATTTTTATATAATCAAATAAAACTCCTTTATCCGTCAGGTTTTAATTGCGATAGCGATTTAAAATGTGCTGTTTTTGAAACAAACTCAACTCAAAAACCTATTGGTGGTCTACAGAGTATTACCTTGTATCATAAGTCACCTCTGGGCGTGCACAAGGGCTGCACGATATAAGGATAATATGTAATATGCAACATTGTTCAAGAATTGCAATAATATTTTCATTAACGATGAACCCCCTGGACTTCATAATTTGATAATTTAGCTAATAAAAAGCCCTACAGTATATCTTCAAATTCCTTCTTTCGTCAACTGATCAAAACCTCCAAATTATTATTTGTATAATTGATTAAAACAAAGAAAAGCGGCATATCCATATACAGGAAAAGCTGGAATTAGCTGGAACTTTTATGATAGATAAGTTAAATGATTCTGGAAAGGAATATTGTTATTAATCAACTGTGTGTGTTCTTACTTTTTCAAAGCTCCTCAAAGTGGTTCCCACACAACTCGACGGTGGGTCTACACATTGTTTTTGAGAAGAAGCTACAAAGAACTTGCACACAACCCTGAACCTATTAATATTTAGCTAATTACAAGCATATTATTCACATTATATCAACAGTGGCTGTGCCTTGCACCACATTTGCACTTTATTCAAAACATACTTTTGGAAGTGATGTGACCGCATTGGAGAATTTATTTGGAAAATCCCTGAAATTACTTTGGCGAAGAAAGGAGTTTGGGATCTCCCGGTTCTTCTTTTTTTTTAAGTTTTTTTTCACAATGGGCCATGTTATGATATGAGGGTTGCTTAGGTGCAATAATTGTTTGCTGGATGTTTTAAAGTTTGTTGCCATACCTGAATTTGGCAGAAGGGCAGGCTGCATTCCACCGGTGGACGACCACGTTCATTACGCTTGTCTCGCCCCTCCGCTGCTTGGGAGGAGACTGCTGTCTGTGTGTGTGTGTGTGTGTGTGTGTGTGTCAGACACAGTAGGTGGGAGGTATACATAGCAAGAAGACCCTGCTGACAGCTGCAGACAGGTGGGGAACCTTACAATAATACTACTCAGGAGTTAAGGGAGTGTGTGTGTGACTGAGTGAGTGCATACATACGTGTAGTACATGATCTATATGCGTGTGTGTGTGTGACTGAGTGCATGTATTCATGTCAATTGATGTGTAAAATGACACCAGTTAAACAAAATGTAACGTCATACTGCACATTGATCACAGACACGTAGAAACTTGGAATTATATGTGTTCTTCACACATTTTGTGTGTTTTTTTTGTAATTGTGCATTTACAAAAATTTGGAAGAAAAAATTAAATTTTGCAATTGCCGTAATGTTTACTACCACTGACAATATTAATAATATTGTCAGTTATTGCCAATATCTGTGCAAATGGATATTCAAAATACTTTGTGATATCTCTTAAATTCCAAGCACACCATCAAAGACACACTGTAATCCTGTGTTGTGTTTTGTCTTCATGTAAAACCTAAAATCTGACATGAATCGCTAACCAAACCATCATATAAAACCACACTTGTGATGCTGCTCCACCCAAAAATCACATTGCAGAAGAAAAAAAATGCTCTAACTGCTATCTCACTGTGAAAAAGGTGAAAACATCCTAAAAATTATGTTGTTAGTCTGGATTTCAGTAGAGAGTTTTAATGTCCTGTGGTGGTATTTAAGACATTCTCATGCTGTTGTGAATAGAATCCTAGGAGAAACGCTGAATTCTTGTGGATTCAATTTGTCAAATGTATGAATATTGAATATCCGAACATTATATCCGTAACAACTTTCAAAGCCGCTGCTGGTCGGAGCGTGACACATGCATGTGTTTCATCCATGCGCCCTGCTGCTAAAGAATCTTTACCTGTTCCTCTTCTCATCTTACCCGTTCATGGCTCGGTTGCCAGCCTGGTACACACGTAAAAGAAAAAAACTCTACCAGAAGTGGCTTTTTTATCTTCTTTTATTTTGTTATATGCTTTACAAATGTGTGCAGGACATCCAGTACAGAGCTGTTCCTCGCTGGGGATTTTATAGTGAGATAAAAGAAAAAACAAAAAGGGTTATCTCCAGCTTAGCTGACATTCCAAGTCAGAAGATGGTGTTGACTGCAGCCCGCTAATTGAAGACACATTTCAGAGATGTCTCGCTGTGCGCCAAATACTGAACTGGCAATCTTGGGGCAAGAAGGACCTCCAGTGGCCGAGTTAGTCATGATGAATCACACTGCTTACTGTCTGAAATCCACCTGAAATACATGCCAGATGATGGAGCGCACACACTTATGACTGAATGAGTGGAGTCAAACACAGACATATACAGTATCTACCTCAGCTGCCTTGACTTATCATTTTGACAAGCTATGCAATTAAGTGCAGTGTGGGACTTTTGTTAGTCTCTTAAAGTCTATAGCATTGCATTAAAACTGGGGTTCAGTTGGGGAAAAGCTAACATTTCATATATCGCACAAACTTCATTTACTGTTAGGAGAGAAGAATGATCAAATCCTATCGTTTGATGCTTTGACTCTTTAAAAGCATCAAATTAGATGAGATTTAGTCTTTAGTCACTTCCGTGATTGCTCCATTGCCGCCGGAAAAATCCACCGGACTCATTTAGGCCGGATACGCATTGCCTTTGCCGCTTTCTTTGTGTTGGCATTTTAAACTCTGGTGGATTTCTGAGGACTATGGTTAACTGCTCCTCAGATCTCTGCAGGGCAAAACCAGAGAGCTAGCTAGACTATCTGTCCAATCGGAAGGTTTCTGTTTCACACATCTTCCACCCAAACAAGTTCCTTCCCGAGGCTAATTTGCAGAGGGGCAATCGCTCCGTCCGGCATTCAGAACCGCTCAGGACGATTGTGATTGGTTTAAAGAAATGCCAGTAAACCAGAGTGTGTTTCCGTCTGATCCCAGAATGCTGTGTGGACTGCCCAGACCCTCCTCCGCTAGACAATCTGTCCAATCTTAGTTTGCTGTTGCATGACTAAAACTACTTTTAAACATCCACCAAAACAAGGTCTTTCCAAGCCTTTTCTGCAGCGGTACCGTGGCTCTTCTCTGGTGCTTACCACCGCCCAAGATTAATGTGATTGCAAGAAATGCCAATAAGCCAGAGCGCGTTTTCCTCCCATCCCCGAATGCTATGTGGAGTAGCCAGAGTCTCTTCAAGCGTGCTTTCGAGGAGGGTCTGGAAAAGCGAGATTAGATATGATTTTACTTTTTTTCTTTGCACATTTATACAACAGCATAACAGCAGAAATCCAAAATTTAGACAAGGAGAAGTCAAGAAGCTACGGGCTTTTAACGCAGACCAGGGATGTTGATTCTCATGTTTTTCACAAATTGAGATGTCATATAATATACTGTGTTCCAGATCGAGCCATTGCACAGGGAAGAAATCTGCAATACTGACTTTTAAAATATTGAATATAAAACAAGCCTGATAATAAGACGTAAAAATGAAACATGAAATACTGAATTACCAGAGCTTTCATCGTGGCTTCCCATGCTGAGGAAGAGCGTCGTGATTTAAAGAGAGTTGACAAAAATTTGTCTCCACACAACTTCATATAAGCCCACCAGGAGCCAGGCAGCCGTAGCTCAACTCATGTTTTAATGGCCAAAAACAGAAGAAAGAAAAGAAAGAGATCCCTCCTTAACTACTGATATCTGACACAAAAAACTCTCTAACTCTTCCCAGGAATCTCTCTCCTTGATTTTAAGGTGCCAAAAGAATAGCTGGATGTCTGTTAAAGAAAAAATGAGACAGAGTAGGAGCAAAGACATTAAAAAAACTCCACAACAATTCTGCACTGGCACACAAAGGCATTTCAGGTCTGAGAGAAAATGGATTGCAGATGTCGCTGCCAAAACCTGTGGAGGAAATGTTTACAACCCGGTCCACCTTGTACACCAAATTGGTGCCAGCAGCACGGCCTGATATCTTCCTGAAGGAGAAAACCAACATTTAATAAGTGACATGTTGTTTACAAAAATAGACATTGAGCAATCAATCAGTCAAAAACTAAGTCCGCAAGCAAAGTCTAACATCAAGATGTAGGTTAATGAACCTCTTAAAGCCTTAAAGGTCTTCAACATTTTTTGATTAGGACCCCTTAACTGAAGGAGAGATGATGCAGGGCCCTACAAACTATATATATATAGTAAACTATATATATATTAATATATATATATAGTTTGTGTTACATATTAAATATGATTGTGTGTATACTGTATACAATCCATGAAGTGTTCTGAATTTAACTTTAACCTACTTTTTCACAATATTTGTGTATCTGAGATTTAAAGAAAGGTTTTTGTCTTGGCCTTCATCTACATGACCCATTCTTAATTAGATCATAAAAAGAGGATTTAATAGCTGAAAATCAAATTAAGGTTACAGCTTTCACCTCCATCCATCTGGTCCACAGGTTGTCCTGGAAATCTCCTTCAGACCAATTTCTCAAAATGAAGCAAAGAACACTGGCAATATTGACAATGTAATAACAAAGAGAAACGGCCACCAGAATATCAGTCATACGCCTTGCCAGTCCAAACACACAGAGTGGAAAGTATAACATAAAACACATCTGTCTTCCAGACCATTGATATTAGGCTTCATACGACAGTAAAGGGAGGCTTTTCCTCCCAGCCGTTCGATGCTGGAATGACCATGTCACTGTGCTTCACCTGTGCACTAGATGGTCCGGACAGCTGAGGCTGCTGTCTGGGGCTCATCGCCACACACACACACACACACTCCCCTTTCAATCACTCATGGGCTGTAAAATAAGCTGCCGCCACATGCCAACCAGGGGTCAATGGTGTGTCAACATCTTGCCACTGTCAAGCGAGGAGAACACACATGCACAGAAGTACAAGTACAGCTCACACATGTTTGCATTATTACAGTTGGGAGGGCCTTCATTGTCTACATTTAAACCCTAACCTCAAACCGTTTTCCTTCCAGCTCTGCATTCTTAACCACAACCTTTACCTTAAACTAAACTCAAGTCCAAACCCATAAACACTCCTTAAAAAAGTCAAGATCAGCCAAACTGACCTCACTGAAGAATGAACATTCAGACTGGCTCTCATTTGGATAGAAAAACAAGGATACACCCACAGAGATGGTGCTACAACTCCCATTAATCATGTTCCGTCTGCAGAGAGCCTATTGAATCCACACAAAAGGCAAGGCTATGAGCCAGGAAGCAGTGAATAGGTTAGCATATTAATCATGACACTGTGAGCATATCCTGGTGGGAGAGGGCCTTAAAGCAGCTCAAGGTTCTTGAGTGACACGTGAGCGTTTTGATGAAAGTTCTGCCATACTGGTTAAGATTATTGTAGTCTTGCATTACCAGACCCTCCTCCACAGCGCTGCATGGAGGAGGTTCTGGCTAGTCCACACAGCATTCTGGGATGAGAGGGAAACATGCTCTGGTTTATTGGCATTTCTTTAAACCAATCACAATCATCTTGAGCAGTTCAAAACGCCAGAAGGACCAATGGCAACTCTGCAAAATAGCCTCGGGAAGGTTTGGGTGGAACATGTGTTCATTCAAAAGTTGTTTTAGTCGAGAAACAGAAAACTCACATTGGACGGATAGTCCAGCTAGCTGTCTGGATTTACCCTGCAGAGATCTGAGGAGCAGTTAACCCTAGTCTTCAGAAATCCACCGGAGTTTAAAATGCCAACACAAGGGAAGCGGAAAATAACGGATATTCTGCCAAAATTAAAGACATCCGTCGGAATTTCTATTGGCACGTGAACAATCCTACACAGAGTTAGGCATGGGGAACTGTCCATAAGATCATCTGTCAATGCAAATCAAACCATCTATTAAGCTAACTGAAATAAAACCATGCCATACGCAAGGTATGGTGAACGGTATGTGATGATGGGGGGGGGCTATTTTAATTCCAAAGGCCAAGGGAACTTTATCAGGATCATAGTATCCTGGATCCATAAAATAACTGGCCTTTAAACATATAAATGCGCCTGCCTCTGTGGGAATTTAAAATAGGGGCGTGTATACTTATACCCCCTGTATTTAATGACAATACGTTATTCATTCACGAAGAAAATTGGTTTTCTTAAAAGGTTGGATTTTCCTAATTTCTTTAATTGAGGCATTAAGATCAATTTCCAAATATTTTTTTTATTCCTCTTTTTAATCAACTTTAGCATGGTTGTGTAAACGTATGCAAGCCACTGTATGTCAAAGTGGGGGGGGTAGATAAAAAAACACCACAACACTCAAGTCACTATGACGGTTTTAACAAAGAGACATCGCATGCAGCTTGTCTTGCTTTCGTGTAACATCTTTTTAAAGATGCCCCCCACAAAGACGACAAACATCAGGACTACCATTGTGCACTTGCATGACAGTATATAACCAGAGTCAGACGTTTTTATGCACCACATATCTGGAAGAAACTCCCAGAAAAGTGCGGGTCCGCTGCAAGTCTCAGTTCTTTTTAATCAAAGACTGAGGACTGTTCTGTTTGATGCTGCATTGTTGTAAATTAAATATTCTTTTCATACACTACACTGTACCTTTTTATTCTTGTATTCATACCTGTCTTATTATATTTTAGCTGTTTTTATATTCTCGTTAACAGATCATTTCAATTGTTTGAAACTGCTCTTTAATATTTTATATGAATCATTTTGAGAGTTTTTGTTGCTGAAATGTGCAATACAAATAAAACTGCCTTAACTTGCCTTGTCAATTGTCTATATTACCAATCCAAAAAAACTTTTAAAGGTAAAGAAAACAAGATCCTCTACCAAGGTGTTCAGCAAACACGTCTGCTAAATTCATTGTTTCTTCTAATGTATTTAGTTTTAACTTGAATTAATTAATGAAACTTTAAGATACCTTTTTATATTCTTGCCACCATTCATCTCGCCCCCACTAAAAGTTATAATTAAAAAAAAGGTTAGAGTTTGCAAACTTGTCTGTCAGTGACAAAGGAAAAACAATTACAGGTTGGAAGAGCTTGAAACAGGTTTAATATCCCGTGTCGCTGTCGTCGATGCTGTGCACCTGTGACTCCGTCAAGAAAAGGGTTAACAGAAATGTAGTCTTAGCCAATCAGAGGAGGTTGTGCCAGACTCCCGCCTTTGGCTAAGTCTCGCTCTATCTGATCTGTCAGAGGGAGAGCAGGAGTGTGGTGTGTGAAGTTAAACGTTGGTACTCCCCAGAGAAGAAGTTGGTCATTTCTTGATGCAGATTAGAACCCAAATTAAAATGTAAGAAACTAAAATTGCTGAATGTTAGAACATTGTGAATAATTGGTCGTTATTACTGTGGCTGGTGAAGTGTCGGGTTTAGTTCCATCATAGTGTCAAAAAACTTTAGCTAACGTTGTTCAGTAGCTAGCGCAGAGATGATTGTGCAATAAAATTACTGATTTAACACAGGGGGTTAACACTTTTGCAAGGCACTGTATCTGTATCACATTCTAATTAGTGATTGAGCCCCCCTAAAGGTCTGATCCTAGAATCGCTCCTGCTTGCCAGCTTTTTAAAAGTACTTGTTAAAACAAAGCACTCGCATATGCCAAATATGTGCTGTGTTTGCTTCATTAACAATCTGAACTGCCTCTTTAGCACATTGCCAGGTTTGCATTTCCCCCTTGATTTAGCTATTCAGTGTGTTTATAGGGAGGATTCCTCTACATGTTAGGTCAATGTTTCTACAGAGAATAAGAATAGTTTTGTGTTAACATGCAGCTTTGTGTCGTTGAGTTGCTCGCAGCACGGAGCGTGGGCCCTAACATCTAAGATCCTCTGCCGCCAAACCAGACCTCAGAACCCCGACACCTAACCCTTGTGTGTGTTTACTCACGCCACAGTTAAACATTTACATACTCATCCAAACAGTGTCAGCGGGAAAACTGTATCATCCCGCTCTGTTCTACAATTAGCATACGGACGAGCACTTTGTCTCCTCCTCAGAGACGGAGAAACAGTCCCGAAACATCCATAGTAATCAATCTGATGAAACCAAACAGCAGTATACACGGAGGACACCATAGTAAACAACTTTCAACTCAGCTGGATTGGAGTCTCATCTCCACGAGGAGAAAATAAGACGTGACTTCATGTTACACTAACATTTTGTCTTTGAGTTTAAGCTCCGGACCGCAAACAAGTATGTGCTAAACATCCCAGAGTTTGTTTTCTGAGCAGAGACAGATGAATTTTTCTCTAAATGCACTCCAGCTCTCATAAATGTTTAATGAATGCTTTCTATTCACAATAATTGAACCTTTTCCAAATCTGTGTACTGTTATTTATAATCCATATAAGCTACATACAGTACAGACTTGTACCACTGTTTGTACAAGCAAGTGCACAGACAAAAGTCACACATGGAAACACAAGTCTACTGGTCTCCATTTTAACAAGTTTAACTTTTTTTAATGGGTATATCCTGGTGTTAAATATCTGTTATGTGTTTCGCCTGGCTGTACCGATGGCTGGACATAAACATGCTATTCTTGCTGTACCTATAATTGTTCTATTAATAACGCCCATAATGTCTGAGTCTCGTTCTCTATGGAATGCTGGAGCAGTATTTATTGTGTGCAAACACAACCTTTTTCCAGCTGCCACACGTTGTTAATCTCCCTGGCCACACCCACGCCCATTTAGTTCAGACTTATTTAGCACTTAGCAGTCAGAGGGCAGGTTGCCGCTGCTGCCACCGGTGTCCCCCGTGGTCAGGGGCGCCACCGCAGATCTGGGGCCACACCTTTCTGACAAGACGTCACACTGGGTTTCTGCAGCCTGACACGTCTATAGAGAGCAGCATCACCTCGCTTCAGTTACCGCTGCTCTCTCAAACTCCATCCCAGACACAACCATCAAATACATGCATACACAGTTCTGTTTAGTGGTGCTCAGGGGAGAGCATGAGTGGACCACCTGGAGTGGCACTTGACAGAGTTGGGTCTAGAGTTCAGACTTGAACCCGGCATGTACCCGTTGATCCCGACTGGTAATGCCAAATTTGAGACTCAAACTCAGTCCAACATCTGTTTGATTTATTTGATCCATGTCTGACTGTTAGCTCACCAGGCCACTGCAATGCATTGGCCACAGGCTAGGCCATTCTCAATCTGCAGTCTCCTCTGTTCTTGTGTTTTTAGGGACGTTGTCAGGTACGGCACAAGTACTAAATCCTCTTTATTGAGAATGTAAATTTCATGTACAACCACTTTTTTACAGCAGTAGTTGATCCAGGTGTGCAGTGTTCATTGCAACAGAAGTTATCTGTCTCATTCTGTCCTCTAGACACCCCTTTAAAGCTATACTTTTTTTGTATAGTTTTGCCAAGAACCTACTTTATTTTATGTTTCTCACTGCATTGATTGTCACTTTAAAACAGTGTATTATCCAATGTCTGTACTTTTAAGATAGGTACAAGACAGAATTTGCATCCGGTGTTCCATGGTCTTTGTTAAATATTTAAAAAGTAAATTTCTCCTGTTTTGTGCTTCAAGTCTGTGTTGACTCTTTTTAAAGCACCCATATTGTGCTAATTTACAGGGTCATAATTGTATTTTGAGCTTTCACCAGAATAGGTTTACATGGTTTCATTTTCAAAAAACACCATATTTTTGTTGTACTGTACATTGCTGCAGATCCTGTTTTCACCTTGTGTGTTTAAGTCTCTGTTTAAGCTACAGAGTGAGACATCTCACTTATTTACTATCTTTGTTGGGAGTCGCACATGAGCAATAGCTAGGTAAGACCACATCACCTAGATTCAGCTTTCTCAGCTTTGGTCAGTCCAAGGCAGGATTAGCTTGGAGACTTCTAAACAAGGGCCACTTGTGGAATACCCGCAGAACAGGGACAGGAAGTAGTTCCTTTGGAAATTATGGGGAACTAGTGTGTGTTGTAGCAGTGTTTTGCCATTGAGAACGAGCTAGCGTGTGCTACGGTTAGCAAGACCCGACTAACCTGGAGACTGAAGGCAGAGGACATTCAGAAACCTGCATCTCACTCAAAACAGCATGGATAGTTTTTTTTCCAAGTTTGCAAGCGTGTGGAAGCACCAGAGGCTATAGGTTTATAACACTCCAAATCCAACAAAGTGATTTTTTGTATTTCATAATTTAGGCAATTTAAAGTAGTTAATGAAAACTACAGTCTTTTTCTGACTTTAACCAAGTGTGTTGTGACCAAAAATGCCCATTATATATTGCTCATGTGCTGTAGTTATCTGGAGTTAACTGTTTTTGATCACGTCTACAACACTGGTTAATCCTACGCTAGAAAACTAATTAAATGTGAAGGTTTTGCATTCAGGGTTAATTACAAAAATATTATTGTTTTTTTAAAGAAAGTCCCACACAGTTAGTCACTTGTACCTATTTTATTACCAACGTGGCATTGGTAAAATGTGAATGAAAATTACAGTTAAATGAACATAACATTTTAACTTGAACATTTTGTATACAACACAGTTTAAAAAATACATACCTTAAAAGATAAATCCACACATTGTGTATATAGTAGAATGTAATGATATCTATATGAATACAATTGATTAATAGGGAAGGCCCAGGCGGAGGTTGGTGAGCAGCAGAGACTTGACGATGAATGCTGAGTGAGTCCAACACTTGCTTAAAGGTCCCATGCCATTAAGATTTCATTTTATGAATTTTTTTTTACATTAATATGCGTTCCCCCGGTCTGCCTATGGTCCCCCAGTGGCTAGAAATGGTGATAGGTGTTAACCGATTCCTGGGTATCCTGCTCTGCCTTTGAGAAAATGAAAGCTTAGATGGGCCGATCTGGAATATTGCTCCTTATGAGGTCATAAGGAGCAAGGATACTGCTCCTTTATCTGCTTTGCCTGCCCAGAGAATTTGGCCCACCCATGAGAGAGAGAAATCATGGCTTTCAAATGAGCAAAGTGGCATTTGCTCAAGGCCACCCCCCCAGTCCCCCCCCCCCCTTCCTCGAAAACTACAGACTCATAATTGGGACTGGCTCTAGTGACTGTAATTCTGCACCAAGGCTGAAATTTGGGAAGAGACTTCAGACACACTATTAGGGGACCACTAAGGTCTATATAAAAGCATCCAAAGGGCACCATGTCATGGGACCTTTAAGGCCCACTGGATTTACTCACTTAAGGCAGTTAATAGATAGTATTTGACCATTAGTTGACTAATTGATTAGTCGATTGACAAAAGAATTATCACCAGCCATCTTGACAATCGATTAAGAGTCAAAGCAAATTTGAATGCAAAAATAACAGAGCAGCTCTCAAAAATGAGGGTTGCCTGATCTTTTCTGTTATTAGTCTGAACACTGTTGGGCTTTAGACAAGTCTCACCGGACGGAGCCACAGTGCCTCTGCAAAATACCCTCGGGAACTTGTTTTGGTGGAACGTGTGTAAAGTATGTTCAAAAGTAGTTTTAGTCTTGCAACAAAAAGCTCAGATTGGACAGATAGTTTAGCTAAAAGAAGGACTTACGGCGGAATTTCCGCCAGCAACGGGGTAATCCCGGAATTGGAAGGGCGTGGATATAAACTAGCTTTGGACTGACAAAACAAGAAATTTAAAGACATTGGACTTTAAAAAACTGGGATGGACGTTTTTCACTTTTTTCTGACATTTTATAAACCAATTGACCAATCAATTCATCGAGAAAATAATCACTTGGTTGCAGCCTTAATCTATAGTTAAATGTGTAATGTGACATATCTGTGCTTCAGATGTATTCCCCAAACAATTGCTTTGTACTGACCATGTGTGCATCATATGGTTCACATATGATGAAACATCATCAATAATCTGAGCCGATATCACCTCACATACGTTTTAGATTCTTGCTGACAAGCGATAAGTGAGGAGCTCTGATGATCAGAGTCGAGATGCACCAGGTCCTCAGAGGGGGGAACAATCAGCGAAGCTTCATTTTGATCTCAGCAACACGTTTGTTGTGTCGTCTGCACACCAGCTGCTGCTTCCCCCGTGAGGATTCATTGGCAAAACAACAAGAGAGAAAACATTCTTAGGTGTTTTTTGCTCTTGTTAGTGGTGTCGATTACAAGGTCTGAACAATGGACCATTACAGGAAAATGTGACTTTAGGAGCGTAAGTCACATGTGATGTGCATATGTCTCAGTCAAAGGAGGACAGCAGCACACTGTGCAGTGTTTTAGTTCAGTCATATATCACGAAGCGGATTCTTTTCAAGACAGGTGACCATAGTGGAAGCAAAAAGTAAATGTATGGTTTCACAGGTATGTTTTTTCTAAGGTTTTTTTGAGGGGTTTTGCGACAATGACTGGGAGGTATTCCACGAAGCTAACCACACACAAAAACATCTAGTGGTTATCTTCTGGAGAAGGCGGGGAGAGAAGAAGAAGACAAGGCCAGGCTTCTTTCCTCAAGGAGGTTTTTGGTATCCGTTGATAGGGCTCCCCGCCTGAGGACAGAAAAATAAACTGTAAGTGAAGACGACAAAGACAATAATCATGAAGTAAGTGCAAGAAGGGAAATCAGAGAGAAAAATGCCTTGAGGGAAAACGTTCCAGTAAGTAATGGTAGGTCTGTAGACATCTACATATCAATATTAAAACTTTGCTTAATTTGGCTAAAAAAGTTTACGGTTTATAGATTTCTAGGTTGTAGGCTCTAACTACATAGTGAAAGAGTTAGTTAAAAGGCTGTTGAAATGAGCACATGCAAGCTAAATGAATGCACTGGATGCACAAAAAGACGGTCCTCCCCCAAATAATGCTCCCATAAGTCATTTGTTCAAGGAACAAGTATATCTCGTACATAATAGCGTCGCCCTTTAGCGGCTGTAGAAATTATGATGGGAGTAGTCTTGCATTGCAAGACCTTCCTCCAAAGCGCTGTGCAGAAGGGTCTGGCGAGTCCACAGATAGAGGAAAAACGAGTTGGTTTATTGTCATTTCTTTAAACCAATCACAATCGTCTTGGGCGGCACTAAGCATCAGACGGAGCTACGGTGCCTCTGCAAAAGGAAGGCAATGTTGCCTTCCTTTTGCCTCAGCTTCAGGAAGGAACTTGTTTGGGTGGAACATGTGTACTTTCTGTTTTAGTCATGCAACAGAAAACTCAGATTGGACAGATAGTCTAGCTAGCTGTTTGGATTTACCCTGCAGAGATCTGAGGAGCAGTTAACCATAGTTCACATAAATCCAATGGAGTTTAAAATGCCAACACAAAGGAAGTGGAAGGTAACAGACATCCGGGCAAAATGAGGAACATCCGAAAGAACAATCCCAAGTAGATTGTGGAAAATGGAACTTTGTCGATAGAGACTAGGCGTTGCCAAACTTATGCTAGCTAGTAAGTGAAACCACATCACTTCAATGTTTAGCAACTAAGAACAATACTTGTGTCTACAGAGTGTGACTCTTCAGTTTACATAAATCATGTCAATGCTGGTAATGTGTTTTATCATGGTTGGCTCCGGCGGTCACCGCTCCAGCAGCTACATTCCTCCCTCTATCTTTTTAGCTCGGCAAAAAGAAAGCACCCTGCATTATCATCATCTGCATTCAATCAGGATAATTATCCAAAGAAATTCAGCACAGAGCCTGTGAGAGGTAAGGGGAATGAAGCACTGATGCTATTGGTAATCACCTCCCTCCAGTCGTTATTAGTCATCTCTCTGCTGCTTTGGAAGAGGGACACGGACGGCTTGGGAGGAAGCCATGTGCAACAGACATATAGACACACAGAGAAAAAGCCTGATGTGACTCCGGTGCCCAGAAAGTATCAGCGATCTCTCAAGGCTTTGGCAGCACAGCAGCTCCTCTAGGGACTGGCACACGAGAATCAGCTTAAGTTCTGTCTGTCAGGCTTGTTCTTATCCACAGATTTAAAAAAACACTGCGCTTGTCACTCTAAAGATGTGGGAGCTTTTTAAAAAAAAAATCCCCAAAGCGGACAGCGAACACCTTTTGGATTCTTCACTATAACGATGGAGTGTTTGAGGTCCTGTCAGGATTTGTAAACGCTTCCTGCAGGAGCTCTGGGTTTCTGTTAGATTGCAGAATAGCTTTGCAATCAAAAGTTTCTAAAAGCCATCTAACTTTTGTAAAGCAGACAGAAAAAAAACTCTGAATAAACTCCATTGCCCATGAAGTATCAGTTTTATGAATGTTCTGGCCTCCCTACAGCTCCACAGGGGACTGGCAGCTGTCCTCAGATGACTGTCTATGTTCTGAAATTCTAATTTCACCGTGAGATTTGCACTTTGTATCCAAGCCAGAGATTTTAAAAGACTGAACCGATCACTAAAGATAAAGGATATTTTCTAAAATCCAAAGGCAGCTACAGTATGGACCTTAGCCCTGGAGTGTTGATTATACAGATGTATTTCTTATATATTTATTATACTGATATTACAGATATTATTATTATTATATAAAGACACTGAATACCTATTAAAGCTTATGAACGTTTTAGATAAGAAGCTTCTATTCAATTCAAATAATAATTCTTTGGCATTTTCATTCACACACCCATTCAACTTTGGACTCATTGTTGAAGTGTTGGCCATAATTTCAGTTGCAATAATATTTTAGTCAACAAAGTAAAAACTGAGATGTGGGAACAAGATGACATCTTTACAAGGGGTCAAACAATCAGTTTTTAAACATGCAAACACATTGTCTTCTTTTGTTAGGCAAAACCAAAGTGAGAACATCAAAGTGTAGTTAATAATCCGTTATTGGAAATCTTATCTGAATGTTTGTTTTCTTGTTTCTTGTGCAAATGTCGCAGCTCTCTACCCCCGCAATGAACTTGGTATAACAGTGTTATTATTACTGATGCAAAGAATTGCCAAAAACAACAAACATGAGACCCAAGTTTTGATATACAGTATACTTGAATTACTTTTGAGGCTCATCATTATTATTAAAAAAATACTGGTTTTCAAAAAGGAACAGATAGATACTTTGAAGAAAGATACTTCAAATGCACATTTGTGTGCCCCAATGTACCTATAAATCAATGTTTCCAGCTGAAAAAAGAAACTAATCATCCCAGTTAACAGTAAAGTAAGTAAGTAAAGACCTATTGCAATTGTTTTTCTAAAATCTAACTTGTGCCCAGATTCTGTAGGATTTTCATCATTAACAGTGTTTGTTATGAATACTGAAATAAATTCCCGCATTTAAAAACACAATTTAATTAATGAGCCACATTCTTAGTTAACCGATGTGCCGCCTAGTGGCTGTTAGGTGATACGACAACGTCTTCCACCAACACTCAATCCTTCGTGCTCCTCGTCTCTTCAGGGCTGCTAAACACTGTATGGGGTTGGATGTCTTTGTTAAATACACAGCAGGCAGATAAAATAAAAACACTGATGAGACCTAGAGTTTCTTTTTGAAAATCCTGGCACCACAACAAACCCCCTGCGGACTGGCAGCTGTGCCCAGATGTGTTTGGTATTTCTAACATTTCACCCATGAGATCTGAACTCAGTTACAGAGATTTTAAAAACATTGAACTAATTACTCTAAAGATATTGGTCCCTTCTCAAATCTAAAAGAAACTGTAGCTAAAGGGCAGAGTATGAGTAAAAGGAATCTGAAGGAGGTCTTCTCTGGGAAAAGGACAGTATTCGTTAATTTTTAGAAATTTGAAAGTTTTAAAACCTACAATAACTGATTTTTTGGCCAAATCATGATTTGAAAATAATGTTTAAAAACATTG
>NC_048416.1:26303163-26361210 GCF_013103735.1 Etheostoma cragini
GGTGGATGGATGGATGGATGGGTGGATGATGGATGGCTGGGTGGGTGGATTTGATGGATGATGGATGGATGGATGGACAAAAATTTGACTGAAAGATGCCCTGTGTTCGCTCATTAGATTTAGCCACGCACACAGTCACAAGGAAGTAGAAATATTAAACTGGTACCTGGTTAAAGAGCTCCGAATACGGCATGTTTGACTTCTCCACCTGAGACTCCAGGTCATCCACAACATCTGCATCCCATGACGTTATACTGCTGCGAAATAAAGGAAGGTTAGACATGTTGTAATTACTGTAATGTCCCGGAAACCACGTAGGAGCAAGCCACAGTGGAAAATGTATAAAAATTATGAGGAAGTTTGTGTTCTTTATTTATTGCCCTGTGGAAAACACTCCAACGAGGATGCCTCACAAAAAGATGTGCAGCCCCATCCGAGTGATACGTTTACTGAATGTTGCATCTGTGTGTCTGCCTTCTTCCTACCCGTCACAGCCTTGAGTGTCCTGTAGGGGACAGAGGATGCTCTGTGTGGGACTGTCGTCATGTTTCTCAACCTTCTTTTTTAATATGATGACCTGTTGCTGCAGAGCGTCTCTCTCCTCCATTAGGCAGTCTTTGAATCTGTGATCAAAAAAGTTTTAGACAATGAGATATAGCCTGTAGAGATATTGGGGGGGATGTTTTACATTTTGGAAAAGAGGTTGTACTTTCTAATGTTGAGGTCATAGTGTCTCAAAGCCTGCACATGTTTGTGTCTCACGTTGAAAACCGACACATTGCATACAACAAACATATTAAGTGCGTCTGTAGCAGGTGTGATTGTAAATGTTCAGGGAGAAAATACCCACCTCTTGACACAGCACATCCAGTAACGCAGTTGCTGACAGAGCCACTCAAACTGCTCCGCTGTCCCCTGAAGTTTCCTCAGACTTCCCTCATTCTCCTGCTGCAGCTCCCTTACCTCAAAGACAAGACATCACTTTATATTCCTTGTTCAACCAGGATGTGATGGGGGCAAAAGGAAAGCAGGGAATAATGATTGTGGTGTGTTTGTGTCTGTGTCTGTGTCTGTCAGAAAAAAAAATCTTCTTGAACTCAGTGCCGTCATCTGGAAAGATGAGCAAATGCAACAGGGTAGGACTAAATCTCAGACTCCCAGGACATTCACAATATTTCACTGACTTTATCCCCAGCAAATTGATGTTCTCATTAAGTGACTGACAGCACGGTTTGTCGTTTTGTTCTGTTGGACTTGTGCGGCTCTCGTAGGAGAGATAATTGTAATGCTGGATGGTTTGCTGTTTGATGGACTGGTTGAAACTGGGGCCAGGAAGGGAGTGAGTCTTTGAAGCCAAATGTAAATAACAAAATCCTGACAGTGTCTAGGAATGTAACACTAATGCCCAGACTCAACACACATTAATACAAATCTAATACAAGGAAAGAAAAAAAACATCTGAATCAATGCATTATCTGGAGTAGTTATAGTTTTTCAAATTTGCCGCAGTACATAAATTTGAACCTTGAGGTTTCATGTTTTTTTAGATTAATTATTTAAAATCCGACAGCAGATTTTTCTCTGTTGGAACGGGCGCACCGGCACGTTGACCTAAACGACCCTAAGAACAGAGTTAATCCATTACAGCAGGATGATGTTGGACTGCCCTATTTGTGAAGCAGTTGGCTGCATGCTTTGACAAAGAGAAGTACTCCACAGTATAAAACCATCAAAAGTACATTACTTATCTATTCACGCACAAGCAGACAAGACCAAAGAAGCAGTGTTAAACAAAGTGTCTAATGCTGACATCTGCTGGACAAGAAATCACATTACAACCACTCGCTTCTCTGCCGTGATACCGGTGGGTATTTAAATGTTGGGTTTCTTTCTAATTTACAGTCTTGTATAAAGTACTGGAATGTAATACTTGAGTAAAAATGCACCTGTCTTGCCAGAAAATGACTTTGGTAGAAGTTAAAGTCACCTTATTTAGATCATTGCTTGAGTAAAAGTGTCAAAGACACTGTCAGATATTATGCTTCCTCCTCTTCTTAGGTTTTGACTCATGTTTTTTTGGAATGGAAATTAACATGCAATCTAGCAGCAATAATTTGCCAAACCTGCTTTCTTCAAGTGTAACTAACTTCTTTCGATTTTATTTTGTAGTAACCATTAGCCTAAATAACATGCTTAGGGGAACTGTGGTGAAGTAAAAATATCCATTTTATTAAGGAACTGTAGTGGAGTAAAAGTAAAAGTTTCTTGAAATATAAAGAAAGTAAATTACAGGTACGTGAAAATTCGAATTAAATACAACAACAAAGTATTTGTACTTCGTTTCATTACAACATTGCTAATTACCGTGTGGGAATAGTCTCATTAGGAATGAGTCATCATGTAAATAACCATTCAATGGTTACAGCTTATTAATATTTGTCCACACAAACTCAGCCAACGATGTACGAGCAGCGGTACTCGCTCCTTTTTTTGGTTTCATTTTTCAGGTCCACCAGAATGGTATGTGACGTAAGAAATGTACTCTGTATTTTTTGTCATGTTGTGATGGATAATAACAACTCAAGCGATTATTTTCTTCATATCACTCAAAATTATAAATCACTGTTGTGCTGTCCGTATCAACATTGCTCATGAACAAGACACTCAATATGAATTTCAATTTTCAAACAAACTGCAAACTCCAGCAAAGAGACAGAAAATGAATGGGCAACAATTTTAACATTAACTAATTGTTGTGGCCCCTGTGCATCCCTCTAAAAAAAGTTACAGAAATGTCTGGTTCCAGTTTTTTATATTTAGAAATCTATTGTATGGCACTTTATAGACCAAATGATTGATTAATCAAGAAAAATGATCATCAGATTAACTGATAATGAAAATCAACAATAAAATGTAGAGGACTTGCTTTGGAGTTGTTGTTTGACTCTGTCAGACTCTCACAGACCCAGAATGTGCCAGAGCTGCATTCCATTCTGGTCCCTTACCTCCTTCTGATGAGTGGAGCGGAGGTCCTTCAGATTTTCGGTCAAAGTTTGGTTGGTGTCGTGCAGCTCCTCCAGCTCCACTGTCTTACTGTTGGGGACAATGGCAAAAAGATTTTATCCTCTCTGTGTGTCCTCAACACTGGCTGTGGCTGGTTTAATTTGGAAAGAGTCATATCAGTGTAGTTGTCAGCATCATGTTTGTAAGTTGTAAAAGCTGAAAACCAACAAAAAACTAATTTAAATTGACCTTTAAGCCACTTTTTTGAAGTGATTTTTAAATGTTGGCAAACTCCATTTATCTGATCTCCTACATTAATTATAACACAAAAACTAGTGATGTCAAACAATTACAATATGTAGTGGCAATTAATCACATTAATGTCATAGTTAACTCGCAATTAACCACACACTTTTATCTATTCTAAACGTCCCTTGATTTATTTTTGTCCCATTGTGTTTTCTCATTTTAATGCTCTTATCAATATGGAAAAGTGGATCGACTTGCTTTGTGCAAATGTTTTTTATTAAAAACAACCTTGGCATATAGCCTACTGTAGCCTACTTTCACACAAGCATTCTTACAAGCAAAACGTAACGTTACTGCTCCTAAAATCCTAAAATGACAGAAAGGACAAATGAGTTGCATGAAGATGTTTCATTTAAAGTTTAAATATAATATATGTTTGGTACTCTGAATGCTCTCAAATAAAATAATGGTCCTTAATTTTTGGTGTTTTTCCTGGTGTTTCTTCCACAGATTTTTCCACAGACTCACATGCTCCTCACTGTCACAGACTTATTTAGAAAAATTATATCAATGTTAATGTCAATAGGAATTTTAATGCCCAACGTAAAACGTACATAGTGACCTTTCTGCTAATATTAAGATTGCTTTGATCTTCTTGACTTGTCGGCTGGAATCCTAATGTGATAACTTATTCTGACACTAAGCCAACTCTACACAGGGATTTAAAGTCAGCAGATTGAGGCGTGGCGCGGCATTTCTGCTGACTTAAAAAAAAAGATCCAACCTAAATGTTTTCATTCAGTCTTGAGACAACAGTTAGAGATGAAGTTCTCCTCTGTGGGTTTGCAGAGCAGCTGGTGACAGCTTCACTTGGCTCCAGTTTGCTGGAGATGGTTATCAAACGCTAGTGTTTTTTTTTTTTTTATTCATTTGAATGTTTCTTTTCTTAGTCTGCAGCTTTATCTGGGTTAATGTTTGTTATTATATTTTGTTCGGTTTGAACAGCTGGGTGGAACATGGAGGAACGTGTTTGAATCAAACCATCTACAATTCAACATGGTTGAAGAAAACAAGGAGGTTACCGTGAGCTTTTTGTTCAGATATTTCCTCCGCAACTCAGAGCTGTGACAGGTCCTCTTCTAAAGCACAGTACAGTACGCTTGTGCTTTTAATTAAAAAGGTGTGCACATTGCACACTGAGAAGTGGGTACATTTAAGACCACACACTCAAAGGGATTACCAACAATATTGTTCCTGGGACACTGCTATGTGGCTGCCCACTGCTTAAATGCAGAGATTGAATTTCACTACATTGTACTGTACAATTGTATCTGTCTCTTTTTCTTTCTTCTTTCTATTATAAAAATGGTTTAAAATTATAATGAAATATGATTTTTCTGGAAACGAGTGAATTTGCTTCAGTTTTAGACAATAAAGTGTATTTCGATCATTAATATATATTAAGGATGTAGTCTATATCCAAGACGACAATGGCTCTGGTGCTGCTGGAAATTCCGCCGGATCTCTTTTCGGCCGGATGCGGGTCAACTTCCGCTTTCTTTGTGTTGGCGTTCTAAACTCTGGTGGATTCAGGAGGACTATGTTTAGCTGCTCCTGAGATCTCTGCAGACAGTTGGCTAGACTATCTGTCCAATTTCAGTTTTCTGTTGCACAACTAAAACAACTTTTGAACGTACACGTTTCCTAAAGCTATTTTGCAGCCACACTGGGGCTCTTTCCGGGGCTTAGCACTGCTAATGACGATTGGGATTGATTTAAAGAAATGACAATAACCCAGAGCACGTTTTTCTCCCATGCCGGATTCTGTGTGAACTAGCCAGACCCTCCTCCGCAGCACTGTGGAGGAACGCCTGGCAATGTGAGACTAGCAAGAATGAAACTAAAGATTTTATCATGAACTATTTGGTTCATAGTGTTTCAGAAAGCCTGTAAAGTTGGCCTACCTGCGCAGCTCTGCCTGCAGCGTCTCCGTCAGCGCAGCTCTGCGCCGGGCTTCCCTGTGCAGCTCTGTCTGGAGGCTCTCTGCCACCGCAGCTCTGTGTTGGGCCTCAGCATGCAGCTTCTCCACCAGGCCCTCCAGCGTCACCTCGGAGCTCTGCAGGTACAGCATATCTGAGCTGACCTGCCGAAGCAGCTCCGCGTCCCGGGAGCTCGCCTCCGTCAGCAGGACCACACGCTGCTGCAGTAGGTTCACCACGTCCTGCAGGCAAGACACATGGAGAACCTGACACATTCTCACACATACAGATAGGTAAGGACTCCATAACAATCCACATTTACTTTTGAAAAATGTTACTACAATACAACAAAATGTACACAACCAAATTGGATTTACGGCTTTTATTTTTCAACAACAACTACATCAACTATTTTATAGAATGCTCTCTAGTTTTCTTTCTTGTCTCTGATAAATGATGTTACCTACTTCAATTCAGTTCAATTCTGTTGTTTTTATAGTGTCAAATCATCACACGAGTGATCTCAGGACACTTTACAGATAGAGTAGGTCCAGACCACACTCTATAATTTACAAAGACACAACAATTCCCCCAAGAGCAAGCATTTGGTGCAACAGTGCCTTTTCATAGGCAGAAACCTTGGACAAAACCTGACTGTTGGTGGTCGGCCATCTGCTGCTCCCGGCTGGGACACAGAGCCACTGACACAGATATAGAGTAATGTGATTCATAATAATAGTAGCAGTTGGTATGATGAATAGTGGCAAAATAGTAACATTAAAAATAACAACTGTGATATTTATTGTGATAACTGTGGCTTACAGAGTGTAATAGCTATATCTCATCTGACACAGATGCTTACATAAAGGTCCATGAACCCAAAATATACATAAATGGAATATATTAATCTAATATTACTTAGTACACCCTGACTTTTTAAGATCTCCCTGGAGATGTCCCGATCATAGCATTATCATCTTACACAGACTGCTTGAGTGATCAAATCAAAGACACCTCCTTTATATAGGTCAAAGAGTTTGTGGCAAGCCCAAACCCAACACTATATCAAATCTATGTGGGGAAAGTGAGTGAGCCACACTCTCCAAATCTCTAACAAATACCACTGAGGTCTCTAGAGTTGTATGTATCATTTTGTCAAGTGGATTGTTTGTACTGTAATTTTATTATGCTGGTCTGTTCTACGCTATTGCATGTCTGTCCGTTCTGAGAAAGCGAGACCTCCTCAGTTGCTCTCCATCATTTTTTTTCCCTGTCAAAGATTTTTTGTGGAGTTCTTCCTTTTCCGATTCGAGGATCAGAGGACAAAAGATGTCGTATGCTGCACCAATTGTAAAGCCCTCTGAGGCAAATTTACGATTTGTGATATTGGGCTGAATAAAAAATGGACTTTACTTGAACAGAGGAGCTGCTCATTTGTTACTATGAATCAGGGATTTATCTTAAAGGTCAAAAATAATAACTGGAATATGAAAGAAGAAGAAGAGTCTCAGAGTTTTCTCTCATCTTTCCTTTTCCCCCTGGCCTCTAAAAGTATTAAAATAAAGCAGTCAGCAAAAAAAAAAAAAAAAAAAGTTGGTATTCAATGCCGAAACCTCTGCATTTACAGTATGTTAACATTGGCACTTACTTGGAGCCTAATTCCAGTGTAATTTCAGTAATTGCAGCATAGGTGGCAGACTGGTATGGTCATGGCTATGTGCATTTCAATTATGGGATTGTAATGAGGTTAAATGCTACAAGATTAAATGACACAAATTGGACAGAAGTTGGCCTTCAGGTAAGTATTTCCTAACAAGACTGCTACACCAACGTTTGAGGTTAAAATAGAGCTGAATGTTGTTTTGGGAAAAGTGATTTGGTGAAAGGAGTCACTCATAGTGATCATCTAACTTTTCTTGTTTTTTTGGCCTTTTTGAACTAATAGTTTTGGTTTTACGACACATTTATTGTCTGGTTCATTCCCAAGCTGAAGCATGCAGATTTTGTCAGCCAACAAAGCACTGATAAATCCACTGTACACTTCCTTTCCTGCATCAAACAGCAGACAACATTAGAGCCTAGCTGGTGAAAAAGTGGAACATTAGCAGTTAAAGAGCCAGATGGTTTTTTTCTCAGAAGTTTGTGGAGACCAAAACAGAGCAAACATTTATGTGAAAATCTGGGAGACAGAAAAAGACTCCACATGAATGCTTACGGTGCTCTGGATTTGCTAAATGCCCCCAACAAGCATTTATAAATATTTATTTTTATATGTATATGTATATATATATATATATATATATATTTTTTTTTTTTTTGTGCCAGTTAAATAAAAACACCACTAAACCTAAAAAGTAAAGTTTCTTTATGACCAAAACAATGAGCTGGAAGATGCTAAAATGCTCAATAACAAAAAATCCGATTTTTTTCTTTTAAGTCCTAATCTGCTCACCTGTTGCTGGTGGATCCTGCTGAGGAGTTGGTCCTCTCTCATCCTGAGCTCCATGTTCAGCTGCTGCTGGTGGAGGAGTTGAGCGGTCGCAGCTTCCAGATCATTCTGCAGCTTCCTCTCCCTGTCTCCGGCCATCAGGAACTCCCTGTCGAGCACTGCTGTATTCACAAACAACAGACCCAAGTCACGTTTGGGCCGCTAAACCGTTGCTGTGTAGACCATTTTCATTAAAAACAGAATATCTGCTGAATGTGTGCCACTTGGAAGTGTTTTCATGAAAAAGTATTTTGCTGTTTTTTATTTTTACTGTTCTTGCCTCACAGCATAAATTAACCATAATGTTTTAAACAATAACACTTTAAATGGAGGAGCATGTCAGCTGTTGACATCTCTGGCGTTGAAACACTTTCCTCTCACTGGAGTTTTCCCACTCTCCTCACCTCATCATGGACTTATGTGTCCCTAAAACGTATTACACATATTTACATTGGATTTCAGCTCTGTTGCCATCCTCATTTCTCACTTTAGTGTCCAAAACATTCATACTGTGGCTACAGTCTATCATCCAACCATTGTCATAGAGGTGGATAAAGATTTCAAAATGTCTTCCACAATTTTTTTTTTTTACATATTGTGTTGATACCTAACTGGTACTTAAAATATAACCCTTAACAAAGACATTCTTGACAAGCAGAAACAACATTCTTAATTAGATATATGTATCTTAAGTGGCATGTGTGCAAATCTGATTTTGATGTTTGCCAAATTTGTATTCTAGTCCTTGATATTCAATAGCATCACAGTCACATGCATTGCCATTGCATGGAATTTGCAACAGTTAAGAACATAAATATAGAATAACTATTGGACCTGATTTTTTTGGTTGCCAGCTGGCTCACTGCTTGAATAAGTAGGAAAACTACAGCTTTGTCTGACTTTGTCTTTCTCTAGTCAAATGTGTTCTCTAAAAAAATATTTAATGCCTTTATGGCTTCAAACATGTTTCACTTATGGTGCTCAGACCTAATCTGATTACTTCAGTGGTAATGGCGTATTGTTGCTGTGGCGTATCATAATTGTTTTCATATGATAATTCTGTTATCTCGTGATCATAGCAGTAAATGACACACCTTTACAGACAAGGAGGCATAGTTCACTTTCAAGTCATGACCTTTGAAGCTTGTTATATTATCTACTATGGACGATGCAGGGAGGAATATTCACAGGTTAATCTTGCTTCTTAAGCATGTAACATGAATCTGTGGTTCATTTTATGGCATGAAACCAAATATGAACATCAAACTAATACATTATAAAAACATAAATAAGAGAAAGTATGAACTCTAAGACACAACAGTACTATCTGTCAAAAATTACACTTTGACATTAGATTGCATTACTCTGGCATTCATCCGAATGTCTGAATTTGCACTTATTGGTGCCTCAAGTGCAATTAACACAACTGTGAACTGAGGAGACAAAAGATATAACAGACAAAAATAGATTACATTGGCAGTTAACACTAGACAGAACCACTTTTGGGTCTGAAATGTAAATGTATAACTCTATTCTCAGAGGTCAAATGAGTTACCTTTATCATAAGCCAAGCGGGTGCACTTGGCCGTCAGATACTGGATCTGACTGTAGTCTTCGTCCCTGTGTGCTCGGAAAAACCTCCTCATGCTCACCGATGTTTGAACTGCTCTCTCCAATTCCACTCTATAGCTTGTTCCAGCTTCCCATGATCCTTAGGGCAGGGCAGGTGTGTCTCCCATGGTCATGATTGAAGACCGTGTGCACATTTCTTGCCATATTTCACTCTCCCTGTATAGACAGTCACACCTACAGAGGGCAAGTTTAAGCATAAATCCAAGCTGCTGTTTTCATAACATGGAGGCAAGGCGTGCTGCGTGTGTGTGTGTGTGTGTGTGTTTGTGTGTGTGTGTGTGTGTGTGTGTGTGGATGCGTGCGTGTGTGCGTGCATGTTCAGACCTGATGTTTTGTTTGCCATCTGGCTCACTGTTTGAATAAATAGGAAAACTGTGATTTGTTTTGTGCACAAATTGAAGGTTTGATCTGAGTTAAATGCAAATTTTCTTTTAAAATTCTTCCCCCAGGGCATTAAGTTAGGCAAGTCAGGCATGTTGCATCTAGCAGGCAGGCATCTTTATAGCAGCAGCCTCCAGTTAGTTCTTTTACAATATAGGATTGCGTAAGGGATGTTATGGAGGAAAATACCTTTGGAATTTAATAAGAATTGATGTACAGTATCAAACATGCTAGTATTGTGTGTTAGTAGTTTGCCTGTAGAATATAATGGTAAACCTTTTTTTGTTGCAAATTTCTCATGAGATACTGTCCCTAATCCTACTCCACCCATTTAAAGAAGTCTGATACATGCATCCTAAGATTGTGTCACCAGTGGTACATTTGCACGTGTACTCCAGTACTGTAAGTACAAATTTAAAGTAGGCTTGCACAATTAATCATTATAAAACTGTGATTTCGATTCACCCCTGTTCGCGATTACATTTAATAACTTTATTTTTTATTTTTTGTAATGACTTTGATTCTCATTTAATTTTACAAGCCGACGGAATCACAATTGCTACTACTTTCTTCTGTGAGTTTTAAACATAGACTGTATGAAATAGATTTTAAAGTGCTCCCAAGCACTGCAATGCTTTCACTTCTCTTCATTGAAGCCTCTATGTTTACAGGCTTGTGGTGATGAGCAATGTGCTATAGGTGCCAATCAAACAATCTGTTTGGTACTGCCAATTTGTATTGTTTTGTCATGGTTCATGTCTGCAATAAACATTTCACTTTGTGAGAAAATAATCACGATATCAATTCTAAGCTAAACAATCGTGATTCATATTTACTTGTACTCTACTTTTCATGACACTTTCTTCTTCTACCTCTACCTTTCTAAATTTCAGAGGGGATTACTGTACTTTTTACTTATTGAAAGCTTCAGTAACATAATTTTGTCAAGGTGTCACTTAAGAACTTGTGATTGGCATTTCTCACTAATTTCAGAATATTTACAAACCAATCTATCGATTATAGACAAAAATAAGTGGCAAAATAATCCATATAAGAAAATTATCATTAGTAAGCAGCTGCTTATAAACCAGTCAAACATTTGCTACAACAGTAAGAGCCCACTTTTACATTAATGCATGAATAATACCAATCTAATGATATAAAATATAATAGTGTAACAGTCACAGGGGACATTTTTCTGCATTGAATACTTTTGATACTTTAAAGACATTTTTCTGATTATACTTTGCTTAGATGACACCTTTAATGCAGGACTTTTAACTTGTAACAGAGTATTATTGTACTTAAGTAAAGGATTTGAATACTAACTTCCACCACTGACAGTCACTGTGTGCTGTAATGCAAATGCAGATCTAGATGCAGATTAATAATTCTACTCAATGCTATTAAGATAATAGATTTAGAAGACTGTCTGGTTTGTTTCCCAGTCTTTGCATGTCATTTATTCATTTAATAACTTAAGTATTGTTTTTATAAATAAAGTACTGTATTTTTTTAAGGTTTTGGTGACATCTCTCAGGCAGAGCAAGAGGCCACACAGAAGATTATAGAAGTTACTTTTGAAATATTCTCACTTCTAAGTGTGAAGTTGCTGCTCGTGGGTGCTAGTTATGTCTATAAATGAGACACTGCGATCTCACTCATCTTACTCTTATTTTTGCTCAAAATTGGTCAACTGTGTCTAATTGTATGAGACTTTGCATGTTGCTGTTAATACTTATACAATCATATGTGATGCCAGCAGAGGGAGACACAACACAGCTACTCCCCCGTCTACGGTCAGGAAAGAATTAATTACTTTGAATGGTTCTGTGTGTTAATTTTTACTAAAAGAGAGGTACACAATTATTATACCCACTTGAGATCAAATTGCGCTGTATGTGCAGTAAAATCATCCATTACACCGCGTGGCCTACTTAGTTTGTCTTGTTGTAGCACTCAGTGCACTCAGGAGAATCCATTTTTACTAGAAAAAAACAGTCAACAGTAATATTAGTAAAGCGTATTTCCTGTAAAGCCTTGTAAAATGAGTGCGTCTAATATGCGCCTATCTGATCCAGTCATTCCAGCAAAGTAAACACATTCGTAGTCATTTAAAGGAGAGGATGTTCAAAAATGGCGTTTATTAAAAAAAAAAAAAAAACATAATAAATCCACCATGCTGACTTCTGCCTCTTGAACAGAAAAGTAGTAAATAGAAAATGGCGTTAAAATAAATAAATACAATACCCTCCCAAATCTGTGAGAAACAAAGCGTAGCATTTCTCTTAAAACAGAAACCCATCCCACAGCTACACAACAGATTCTGTCACGTCGGGGAGTTTTAACAGCAAACTACAAAACAGAGTCAGAAAGTCACAAACGGAGCTTATGATTCATAGTGTCATACAGACGTTTAGCCTCAGGAACAATATGGACAATATGTTACCGTGCTTGATAAACCATAGAATGACTTACAGACCCTCGTCACTACCCGATGTGAGTCAAGTGCAGATGTGAGTTGCACATGCGTCATTTTGCGATAATGACAGACTTCACGCAGATCTGTTTTGCCGTTAGCCACAGAATAATGAGATACCTTACATAGCAGTAATTTCTTATTTAGCGTAAGGTATCACATTTCCACAGCATGATCCCTGATGTCAGTTGCTGAAGTAGCCTACAAGAACTTGCTAACGAGAGACTTCTGTAATGTCAGTACAGTACAAATGGACCTACATAACTAAGTTTGTTCACTGCTGGCTACAAGTTAGCAATCGAACACAACAAAGGCTGTCACTTGAATCAATCAAACAATCATAGAAAGCTAAAATGTTTGCCGGATCCGTATCCATTGGCGCTATGCACTGGACTCACATTAGGGAGCGACACCCCCACCAGTGGATAAATCTACTGTTCAGAGCAAGTTCAATTAGATTACAAGTGGTGTTACATAACAAAATGCACAAATCATGTCAGTAGTTTGTATTATTCAGTAAGTAATTTTTTTTACTGGAACTAAAACGCTGTCATTCTTATGGTGATTTTAATACAATCAGTGCCTTCACTGAGGTTGTGGTCTCTGGAAGAGTCACAAGACAGACAAAAGAAATGTCAATGTTCGTAATACCAACTTGCTGTGCTAAAACCCAGATGTTAGTTTGTATTTTTAGCCATGAATTCCCTCAGGTGATGTCCAATGCTTTTCTCTTCCCATAGTATTTTTTAACTAATGTAGGAAATACTGTGGGCAACTTGTGATTTTCACTTTATGTAGGTCTTCGTAAATTGTAGCTGTTAATGTGACTTAGATGAGAAGACAGATATTCTAATGGCTGTGCTTTAAGTATTGGGCTGTAACCAGGTGGTGATTAGCTTAGCATAAAGACTGGAGGAAGGAGGACGCAGCCATATAAAAAAAAAGACAGATCAACAAAGTTCACTGATTAACTGCATCTTGTTTGTTTCATCCTCACACAGACAGATGTAAAAAGGACAAAATGGTGGTTTTAGAGGGAGTAATACGCTATGACTATTTCTAGACAGTTTATCCAACAGTTAATAGTGAAAGCCCACAAATCCATCTACCCAACAAGGTCATTTTGTCACGTTTTTATATATTTGTTTGGATAAGATTAATTAACAAGATACAATGTGCTCAAAAATGACCTTTAGAGTTGATATAAGGGCCGTCTCCCCCTACTTCCAGTCTTTATGCTAAAATAGGCTAATCTCGTCTATGCTTCCATTAGCACACACACATATGAGAGTGGTGTCAATCTTTAATCTAATCTAAAGAAAATCAAACAAGCGTTTTCCCAAAACTATTTCTTTAAATGTGTTTATTTTTTACTGTATGTGGGCTTTAAAAATCTGGGGGAAGAAGGCATTCTGAATGTGGGACAGAAAGTGTGGATATTATGAGTGTCAATTTACTTTAGAACATGTCTTAAATGTTGAATGGAAATCGGCTGTGTATGGTAACCCATGGTAAAAGTTCATGCTCGGCTGGCCCATAGCGCATAATTTGTGTTTTTAAAATGATTTCAAATGTGTTTTGGATCTTCCAGAGGGCACATTTTTTAACCATCAACAAATCCCCCAAAAACTGAATTAACATCAACATCTAAAAAGGAAACATTCAACACACAACACACCAGTGCTTTACGAGGCTGCAGATGCTAAACTCCTCGTTTAGCTACCACTAATGCAGTTAAACAGGAGAGCCTCACCTGACTGACTGCAGGCTGCCGACAGATTACACAACCCAATTTACATATTTCCTTCATGCAGGCCGGAGAACACTTCAAAACAGATCATAAAACATAACTGTGTAAAATAACTTTTTATCATGAAAAATGCTGGTGCGAGAAAATGTGACCAAGTCTGGACCTAATGTGCTTCTAAAGAAAAATACATTGACACTAAGATAATTTTTTTTGAAGGGGTCACATTTAAAAGCTTAAGGGCTGTTAGTGAGTGACCAGGCCTTGGTTATATTTTAAGTCGCCTAGTTCTTGAGCGTGGCTCCCTTTCCAACAAGGCTGGTGTTTTCAAGCTAATCCTGCGCTAACCGGCGACTACTAAAGGCTTGTCATGCTTTCTTGACCTGACACAGTGGCGCTTACCCTTAGATTGAGGTTAAGTAAAAGTGAATAAGCAGCCTGCATCCAGGTGGCACCCAAGTCGGTTTAATTTGATCTCTGCGGTGTTTGGATAAATCCTGTCCTCTACGTTCAGAGAAAACAAACACTCTGCTGCTGATGAACACCGTCTCCTTACTTTTAGTAATGGTAAATTACTTTTATGTATTGCAGACATTAAATAAATAGAAGAGATAACAAATTCCGTATTACCAACATGGTACCAAAATGAAACTTAACCTTGGAAAGACAACTGATTACATTTCCATGTAACATGGTTCGAATGATGAGAAGCAGTGGTGGCAGTAACAGCCCAGTTCTTTAACAAACACATACTGATCTTCTAGACTTTCACAGCTTAGCGCTGGTAGCATTACATTAGCAGAAAGCTTATTAAAAGTTAATAAAAAAAGCTAATAAGACTTGAGCCAAATGGAAACACAGAGCTTTTGCTCATCTTAAGTGGTGAAATCTGAGCTTGAATGGGCAGATCTACTGTCAGAATTCTGCTGATTTACACTCAACTCAGCCCTTTGCCTGGAAATGTACCCCCATCTGTCCAGTCAGTGTGGAGAAAGCTTCTTCCAGAGCTTTTCAGAATGTCTACTAAATAGAGAAAGGAGCCAAGACATTTTAGGCCTTTTTACACATTCAATTGGATTAATTGTAACATGTTTTTACACACATTAAATAAGCAGTTGATGTTGTGTTCATCAGCCTACAATGCTTAAAAGGAAAACACACAAATTGAGAAAAATTCTAAAACACAGAAGTCAAAAGAGCATAACTAAAAAGAGTTAAAATCCAACTGAAAGTCAGCATTTTCCATCCCACTTGTGTCAGTTCAATATGATGCAGGCGGTACAAAAAAGAAGAAAAAAAACAAAGTATTGCACTGGTTTGGTGTGAGTCTATGGATGGGCGGTCATCATATAAATAACAACAAGAAGAACCAAACAGTAATACCATAATAATAATTGTAACGCTAATAAGAACAGTTCCGACTAAGGTCCCCCTCCCCCTGCTGTTTTACCACTGCTGCCAACTGAAGTCGTCGTTGGATCCAAAGACCATGAAGAAGCCCAAGATGGTCCCAAAGATGACTATGTTACCCGTTAGCACGAGCGCACACGCTCCCCAGGCAATCTGTAAACCAAAGCATTTATAATTCAGGTTAACAAATGCTGCTGTAAACGCTGCCAGGCTGCAGTGCATATTTAGGCCAAACTCTAGCGGGTGTCAGCAGCAATAGTTTCACAGAATCGCTTCCACATGCTGCTCTACAGTTGTATGTTCAGGAAACACAGTTGGATGACACATTAACAGCAGCCACTAGCTAAATGCTAATCATGTCCTCCTGCAGCTGGTGCATCTGTCTGCCCTGTCAGCTCCTCTACTATGTGGTCATTTAAACCAATCAAACTGCCAGCTGATGGAGCCCAAAAAGCACACATAATTTTCCTAAAACAGGGGTCACTGTACTTCTTAGCAAAAATTACTCAAACAGGAGGACAGTGCATTTGTTGGGGATTATTTTCAGCTGTGGTTAAATCCACATTTGGTACTCTAGTGAGTATTCAGGGCAGCAGGACCGTGTATGTGGGATTTTGTCAAAACAAACTACAGTGTTTGTGTTCATGGCAAAAAAGGAACACGCAATACTGTGGCTCACTGATGTGTAGAATAGTTTTTGGAGCAAAGGAGCTATATGGCACAGAGGAAAATGTTATGTCAGGCTTTGCATTTACTTAATACACTTTGTACATTCTAATATATCATTTTATTATGTACTTTCCAGACTAAGTTAGTATCAGATTGTGTTTTTGGTTCTGTAATTAAATCAGGCTCTTGTAAAACAGGATGTTGTTGGGGGAGACGGAACATGAGGAAAAAAGAGACAGAAAGTGAAAAACTTATTTGGAGCTTCACAAGTTCTTGGTGTCGAAATTGAGCCAGCAAGCAGCCATACCAAAAGCATTTGTTGTTATATGTCGAACAGATGTAGGTTGAACAGAAATGTAGCTTTTAAAAGTAATCTTACTACAAATCTGTTTACATTATTCTTGACATTACTGTAAACAGCACTAAGAAGCTTCTTTGACTTACTACTTCAGCTCTTGCGAAGATGATGGGCAGGCCGAAGGCTGAGATGACGATGCCCGTCGTGAGGAAGATGGCCAGCTCTTTGCAGGCGTTACTGGCCGAGTCTGTGTCGTCGACCACCCGCCGTGAGATGCAGTAAGGGATGGGAGAGAGGATGTAGAAGAAGAGGAGGAACAAAGGCCAGTATTTGCTGCAAAGAGAGAGATAAATACTCACGTGAAGCAATGCAGTCAAGTGAATTGAAGGCGTAAGGACTAAACACGGTTCAGCACTCAGTACATTATCTTTCTTCACTAGTGTATTTTATGAAGAGCTGATTTTCTACAACATAATACCTATTTTCTTTTTCTTTTTACCTAAACAAGGTCTCTTTTACATTTGGCTATTATAGAGTTGAACAGTTAAACTTAACAGTGTATATAACAGTGAGTTTTAAACAGTAAACCTTACTGTTAGTAACCAACAACACAAAATGTAAAAAATTATACAGACACCGATTTATAGGCTCAAATTGGTTGATAATATCAGTCAGACTTTACTGATAAATATCACTATTAGATGTACAGCCTTGTTGCCCTGCATTCTCCGGACTGAAGCTGCAGTTTAGGATAAGGAAAATGGCTGGAACCTTGTCAGAGTTGTTTTGAATAGGCAAATCAGCCATATCCAACCAACCACACTCGAACTGTAGTTATTTCAGCGGACATTATGCTTACATGTTAGCCTGGTTTCAGACCTTTAAATTCAAATAGGATTCTCATGTTTTGCCAAATGGCTGCAGTTTCAGCTGGTTTGAGAAACAGTCAACCAATCAGAGCTTTGTTTACAAGATTAAGAATGGGGCCAGTTTCTCAGCTATTTACTTAGCCACATGCATGAAAGCAGTACATTCGCTTACAGAAAAAACCCTTATATCGCTATATTATTTTTTCAATCATCTTGGAAAATGTTAGGTTACTGCTCTGAAAATGATGTTCAAATTACCATACCACAAATAAACCTAGAGGGCATTTAATATTCCACCTTAAAATACTAAACAAAAGTCACCGAACGGGTAAGAACTAGGTAGGTTATTTTACACACGTCTTTGTCTCATCGTGTGGCGGGTTAGGGAGCCCCAAAGCAGGTTAATCCAGATCTGCATTCACATTTCTAAAACCTGTGATGGGATCAGCATGGGATCAATGTGCATCTGAGTGCCAAGTGTCCCTCACACACCCAATATCATGCTCACATGGTGTGTGTGTGTGTGTATGTTGGTGGTACTTACTCGTACACAGGGAGGGCACATCCTAGCATGAGGAACATGAGGCCAATGGCCCCTCCAAAAGACAGGCTGATGAGAGCTACAAGAGAAACAGAGGAGAGGATATCATCATGGGAAATATCACTTACTTTCTCGCTATTTCTTCACGTGTATCCCAAGACCCTCAATAATCACATCGTAGCAGCAGGGCCCCTGGCTACTATAACGTTAGCTACCATGTGATGAATCAGCTGATTTCACGTGGAACAGCGACATTTGGAATCAAAGACATGCTATTAGGGCATCATGTTAAACTCTGAAAGCAATACAGTCAGCGTGGTTGCTTGTTAACAGCGATAAATCCAGGAAGCTCAAGCTCGCAAAAAGCACAACATCTCAATCAGCGAATGTGATTAACGTTAATGTTATTAAGGTTAAGGTGCAGCTAACATTGGCATTATAACGGTAACTACTGAGTTATTATACCATATAAGGGAATGGCATTAAATTCGGTATTATAATGTAACGTTACATGGCTGCAGTGTGTCAACTAACGTTGATAAACAGTGAATTGTGTGCACTAAATACCGGGTGCTTCTAGCCCACGGAAGGAAGGCTATTCAGCTAGCTAGCTATATAACGCTAATGACTGTATTGGCCCTTCGACTGACTACTTCACATTACCGTAAGCTAGCTGGACGTGACAAATGCGTCCGAATGTCTTTAGAATAAGGTTATATAAACTGAGTTGGAATTCAGAGGCGTTCTGAAGTAAACGAAAAGTGGAAATGTCTTACCTTTGATCCCAGCCATTTCTTCTGGACAAAAGCTCGACAGCCCTGACGAATGACAACAGTGCCCCCCTCTTCGGCTGTCGAGTTCGACCGAGTCCGAACGAACCTCCAATCCTGCCTGTCGTGCTGCCTTCCGGTGCTACTAGAAATGTTGGATGGATGGATGGGTGGATGTTGAGGCCTCGATTATTTACCTTGATCATTCATTGACTTTTGGAAACCTGTTGCATTTATTGAACGTAAAATAAAGTTAAACAGTTAAACAAATCATCAGTGAAAACACCTTGAACTGTGAAATTCTCATACTTTTGCCGTTGAACGTTTTTAATTCCCCATCAGAACACAGACAAAAAAGAGTTTACTTACAAAATGTAAACTGCAAAAAAAACTCAAATTGTTTATGTGATCTTTAGGAGCCAAAATCGGGATCAAAATTTATTAATTACACAACTCTAATATATTTAGATAAATACCATAGACGGTTTGTTAACTGTCTACGATAACTGCTGCAGCACCTTCCCACTGCCTACTATGGGAAGCCGAATTTATAAGTTGACTTTGAGGGCATCATTTACGTGCGTCACTGCCAAGTGAAAACCCTGACAGCTAGCAAGCTAACATCACCAAACTATCTACTTTTAATTAACATTGAAACACGTTGTGGTTTATCACTATTCTTTGTTTTCTGTTTTTCGTATTTATTTTATTTTAAAATTAATAAGTACAATTCTCCTTGACCCGGTGGTGTAAATGTTCTGCTTCCGCCGACTTTAAGCCCATTCAGCGAAGATGGCGAACGCAGGGGTCTCGGTGGCTTCTCTGTGGACTGAAGTTAACCGTTGCGGCCAGAATGGAGACTTTACAAGAGCCCTTAAAGCTCTGACTAAAAGTAGGTACTTTTGTCTGTCATTGTTGCCCTCAAACGAAACCGGAGCGTTGGTAAGGCAGTAGACATACGGTTCATATCTTCTGCCTCCAATCAGCGGAGTTTACTGGCTAAGCTAGGGCCAGCTGCATGACAGCTGTTAGCATGTGGCTAGGCTAACGGTTGTTAGAAATCTACATGTCAGGTCTCTCAAAAACGTAATTATCTTTATATACCAAAGTACTGCTCCTAATTGTATACTTACGCATTGTCGCTACAAATCCAACTGTTCTATGTTGGGTTTATATAAAGTTAGGTGTAAATATTTTGCTCCAAAAATACACCATTCCTTCCCTGATTAGTGACGTGTCCCTAGCCTTGCAGCTAACTGATCGTGGTCACCAGCTAACCAGCTTTTAGTCAACTGTTACCAAACCGTTAGACACGTTTATTGAAGGCTGACTCTTCTTCTAATACTGCTGTTTTCAGTCAGTAGTATCTCAGTGTGTAGTGTTCTTCTGTTCTTTGATTGGCTGTGTGTTTGTGTCCTCTTCTCTCGCAGTTCTGCAAGAAAACAGGGACGATGTGACGGCCCTTCACTGTAAAATAGTTTGTCTCGTACAGAATGGCAGCTTCAAAGAGGCGCTGAATGTAATGAACACACATTCAAAACTACTCGGCAGGTAATCAACTAATTGTGTGGTTATGTTCATAACTTTTACACGTGTTGATTAGCAAATTTGCATTCTTAATATTTGCACTGGAACAGTTATCGGATTTAACAGGCAGGACATTATTTCTTGAACCATTTTTACATATTTTTTATCAAGCTAAATGCATGCAACAGTCTTTGCTCATTGGTTTCCACTTGTCAAATGTTAGGGTTTACTCACTGTCAAGTTTTTTTGGACTGTTGAACAGACAAAAAAGGCATTTGACATGTTATACCAATATGGAGTAAATGTTTTTTATTCATTATTCAAGTTGCTTTGTAGAGCATGTTGTTGGACAATAGCAGGTGAAAGTGCTTAATTGAGTGAAAACAGTAGACAATCAATTGTAACTTAAAAACAGGCAGATAGCATGCATCCAGTGTGTGTATGTTTGTTTGTATGTATATGGAGGTGGTGATGGCGCAGTGGATATGACACATGCCTTTCATGTGGCAGATCTGGGTTCGATTCCCACTGCGATACATCAACCAACCTGAGCAAGACACTTAACACCTAGTGTTGAGAGGCGTGCGACGTCTGATATATTGCAATTGTGTGTCGGTTTGGATAAAAAGCGTCAGCTTAATGACGTAGTATGTTTGACATATATGTACACCTACACCTTTTTTTTTTAAAACAACATAGTGTGTCTGCAAACCTCAAATCAGCAGAAAACACCAGTCCCATACTGAAGGAGCATAAGCTCTGAAGCTCCATCTAATATTGACAGAGTAATTGTTCATTCACATAAAACCATGTCATTTGGTTTGCTGTCAAAACGCTTAAAGAATATTATTACTTAATGAAACCTTTGCCATGCTTGTCGCATGCTTTACACACATAACTAACATTACTTGCTTACATTATTTGCTTCCATTTCCTGCTGTTGGTTCCATCTCCCTATTGAAATTATTTGTATTACTCGTCTTTCTCAGTGAAGTTGTGTTTGAGAAGGCGTACTGCGAGTACCGGCTGAACAGAGTGGATAGTGCCCTGAAGACCATTGAGGCTGCTCCTGAACAGACAGACAAGCTGAAGGAGCTCTACGGTCAAGTGGTAAGGCTGAAGAAAACCTTATTTTTTCAGGATGCTTTAGATTTTTAGATAGTATACTTTTGAGCCTTGGGAAATGGGAAAGGAAAGCAGGGTTCCTGTCCACCCCCTTGTTGATGTGGAGCATCTTACAGAACACAAAATTTATTCTTACATTCTAGAATATGAGCTCTTAAAATTCTGTGTATGTTTTTTTTTTTTCCTGGAACTTGCTGAATATTTATAATGAATATCTTCCTATCCAACATGTTCTTTAGTTTATATAGAACACAAGAATCTTTGAAACTACATTTGGACAATGATTTGACAGTGCAACACTCCTTTTAATTGGAGCTATCTCTCTTTTCCTTTTCCAGTTGTACAGACTGGAGCGCTACGATGACTGCAAGAGTGTCTACACAGATCTGATCAGGAATTCCCAGGATGAGTACGAGGAGGAGAGGAAGACCAACCTCGCTGCTGTGGTGGCTTCTATGAGTCAGTGGGAGGAAGCTCCGTTGGTAAGCACTCCTAAAAACGTCTTATTTTGGACTTTTTTTAAGCCATTGTGCTGTAGTTTATGAGCTTTTCCGTGTTGTTGACCAGGTCTTTGTTTCATTCTTGAAACGGAAAAGGAACATCATAAACTGATTGCAAAAGTGTTTACATTTCTGTTCATCAAGCAAGGTTAAAGTAGTAATAGACCAATTGTTTTTTATCGTCACTGGCCGATACACGGCTGCTGCGTTTGCCGATAGTGTTCTCAGGCATTATTTACAGACAGGCGTCCACAGGCAGTTCTATGTTGCTAGAGATGCTGCAGTTCACGTGCAGACCATGCAGACCCCTCTACCGCTAGCACCATGGCAATCTTAAATTACAAATCAAGCAGTTTATTGTAATGGCTACTTATCATGTTTATTGTTTTCTTGAATTATTTACATCTGTTGACAAATGACATTTTGTGATGACCTGATTTATATCTGTCTCCTGAGAATATAATAGTCTCATATGTCAGCAAGCAATACATCATCAAGGCTGTGTTGCAGAAGCCTTTTACCCTTTACCATATGCAGTGCACCCATCCATATGATGCACATTGCACATTTAATTTGGGTGATATAAATGTAAGATGTTTGCAGAAGTGACACTGATCTGTGTTTTTGTTTATTTTTAAAGAAATGGGAGAGCAGATTCCAGAAAACATATCCAGTATGGCAGGGTTTCTATTTTTACGATGTAAATTGAGGGTGCAAAAGCAGTAACGGCTCCAAATATCGACTCAAGAAAATTGGCGGCCCGTATCTGTCATTGGCTAAGGCTGATTTTGAAAAAAAAAAAAATTTGCATTGGCACTAAAAAATCCATATCGGTCGATACCTAGTTTAAAGTCTGGAACAGTTCCTCTCTCTTGAATGCTGAGCATAACAGATGACTCTGTAATCATGCTTATATTCAGCTTATTCTTCATCTGCTGTTAACTAGAATGAACACCGGAGGAGAAGAAGAGCTCGGACACATCGATCTTGCTCAGCTCAAAGTTACTGAGTGGGCTGAATCTGTCGCCAGGCAAATTACTGTGCAATTATTGTTTTATATTGATTTTAACTTATAATTTCTCTTGCAGGAAGATCTAGGTCTTCCCGAGTCCACGTATGAGTTGTGCTACAATGCTGCCTGCGCTTTGATTGGCCAAGGACAGCTTTCAGAGGCACTCAATAAACTACAACAAGCGGAGGGTCAGTCCCATTCTGTTCTGCCTTCTCTGTCAAGTTGCTGTTTTATTCCTTCTCGGTTTTAAATTGAACTGATTGCTTTTCTTTCACAGAGCTTTGCAGAGTCTCATTGGCAGATGATTCTGTGAGTGTTGCTTTTTTCCTTCTAAATCATAATTCATCAAATCTTATCCATTTTCAAGGAAATTAAGAGTTTTAATTTATAACATCTTCGTCAGACAGTGGAAGATATATTAGAGATGATGTGACACACTTTGGGGAACTAAACATTTTTGTAAATTGATCTTGAAGGATCATGAAGTGAAAATAACAGGGTATGAACTAGGGATGGGAATCACAAGAGGCCTCGGTACGATATCATTATGATACTTATGTTACGATACGATATTATTGCAATTTTAGACGTATTGCAATATTCTGGATATATTTTCCAATTTATTACCTTTTTTCTAATTATGTCCCCAAAAAGGAAACTTTAACATTTCTGTTTATTCATCTCACTTCAAGTTTATTGCTGCAAAATGGGATTATCTAGCAGACAAACTGACAAACACATACAGTATATAATAATAAATTGATTTTTGGCATCTCTGTATTGATACAGTATGGCCACAGTAAATATTGCAACACTATGGTGTTTTTTCCCTCCCCCCTACTGATATAATTAACAACAATTATGAAAGTCATTAATCTTTTTTTAATCTGGAGTGTGAAGTCAAGTTTTGATTCCCAGAAATAGTCTGGATTTGAAATTGATATTTGTTTGAGTTGAGATGTTACCAAGGTAGATGATGATGTGAGACAAAAACCTTCACAGTAGAAATTGATCAAACAGGAATTATGCTGTTTTTGTTCAATTTGTAATCAAAGTCCATGCTTATATAAATTCCCCCAGCAAAATCCCCCTGATTGCTGGTTTGTCCCTTTCAGGATGTGACTGAGGAGGACATCGAGTCAGAACTGGCTGTCATCCATTCTCAGATGGCGTACATCATGCAATTACAAGGTCGGACAGACGACGCTCTGCAGCTCTACAACCAGGTCATCAAGCTCAAGTGAGTGCAGGGATCATCACATTTTACTCACTCTCAGAAGCAGATGAAGCGAATGTAGCACAGGTTCAAATAATGTTGTTGTATTCTGTTTTGAATTTGTGTTGTGATGGTACTTGCAGTGTGTACATTTTGGCCAGAAACCGTTAAACAGGGATTTCCAAACTCCAATCATAAGTTGCATTTTTTTTTAGTGGTATGTGTCAGTAGTGCAGATGTCAAATAGATATTCAATAATATGCTCTAAATTGCAGGCCATCAGATGTAGGGCTGCTTGCTGTGACTGCCAACAATATCATTACAATAAACAAGGTGGGTGTGTGACAATCTTACCAACTAAGACGTTTCATCATTAAAGTATCATTGTGATCTCACTGTAAACCTTAGACTTACTCACTTTCCAATGTGCACCGCCGTGTCCAAAATACTGAATATACTGCACTGTAAAAAGAAATAACCCGTTAACAACGATCCACAGATGTGAAAGCCAAACTCCAACTGGATGAAGTGTATTTTAATTTAAGCTCTGTCTGTTTTCATAGGACCAAAACGTGTTTGACTCCAAAAAAAAGGTGAAACTGACAAATGCTGAAGGTGTTGAATACAAGCTGGCGAAGAAGCAGCTCCAGGCCATTGACTTCAACAAAGCCCTCCTGGCCATGTACACTAACCAGGTAGCTAAAAACTGTTTCACATTACGAAGAGAACTCTAATGGCTGATTTGTCAGAATTTTAGATTTCTTTACTGATCATTGTTGGTGCACCTGTGCGCCGTCAACAGGCGGACCAGTGCAGGAAACTGTCATCCAGTCTTCAGTCTCAGAATCCGGGTCACCCGCGGCCGGTCCTCATACAGGTTGCTCAACTGTGCAGGGAGAAGCAGCACGGCAGGGCCATCGAGCTGCTCCAGGTAGAAATAACCAACAGTGCTGTCTGTCTCACTCTCATCCTAAAAACAAACTAGTTTTATTTCTGGTAAAGTAAGGCACCAACGTTGCTGATGTTTCATTCCCACAGAAGCTATCCATACTAAAAAAATGCATGTACTTATAGGATTGACAAACACTTTTAAACACCCAGCAAATGGTTTTAAAGTTACTGACACATACTGCCCACCTTCTGTAGCTCCAAAAAATATTAAGTGTAAGACGTGACTGAAATAAGTAATACTAATATGATTCTAGATTTGTTTAGGAGCTCATGCATCCGTAGTTGCACGCCTAATTGGTCTGTTAAGCAAGTTTCTCAAAAATGTATTTAGTTCTTGTTTAGTGAAAAGTGGTGCGAGTAGTTATGTTTTAAATGCATTCAGTGTTTTGTAACTTTAATCATGCTGACTGACTTTTTTTCCAGCAATTCTCAGACCAACATCCAGAGAGTGCATCTGGCATCAAACTGACAATGGCACAACTCTATTTAATACAAGGTATTAAATATATGTCTTTACAGCTATTATGTCACACGGTTAAATTCTACTCTCCTACTTTAGTTTCCTATAATAAACACATAAATATCCTTGTTAAACTTGTGTTCAGTTTTTAATCACTGTTTAAATATTCATGAACAAGAAGAACGTACAACTTTTAATGGAAGAATGACATTTTCTAAAAAGACTGATGCCTCAAACTTCAGTTTTCTAGAAATAAGCATTAGTTTCTAGTGATTTTATTTCTGATAATATTTATTATGGGCTTTTAGATGGTCACGATACCTGCGTTTTTGTTCTAATACTCTGTTTTGGGGTGTTTCTTATGGTCCTCAGGTCATGTAACAAAAGCTTGTGATGTTCTAAGGTCCATTGAAGAGTTCAAGCACAAATCAGGGATGGTAGGTCTGAAATGAAAACTATACGCTGTTTAGATACATCTCTGACCATTTTTGTATTGCAACATTTTTTCAATGATGGTAACTGTGTAAAAGCTTTTATTCCAAAGTGTTCATCTAACCTGTGTCATTGACTCCTCAGATTTCAGCTCTGGTAACAATGTACTCCCACGAAGAAGACATTGACAGCGCTATTGAGATTTTCAAACAAGCTATTGAGCACTACCAGTCTGAACAGGTTTGTGGCCGATGTTCAGTTTTGAACTCACAAAAATCAGTTGCAAGTTGATATAACACAATAGTGATTCTTCTTGTGAACTGGGTAGCCATCTTGGGCAGCGATAGCCACTTTCTCTGTTGTTCTGCTGTGCCTTGTAAGGCTGCGCAGTCACTTCTATTTCATGAACTTCTACAAACTACTATTTTTAGTCACTGTTCTAATATCTTTTACTGTGACTGTTATTGCCACTCTTCATTTAAGCCAAACACCTACCAAGAGTCTGGTTCTGTCCAAGGTTTCTTCCTAAAAGGGAGTTTTTCCTCACCACTGTCGCACTGTTTATTACTCTGGAGGGAACTACTAGAATTGTTGGGTCCTTGTAAATTAGAGTGTGGTCTTGACCTATTCTGTCTAAGTGTTTCGAGATAACTGTAATTTATACTATAAATAAAATTGAATTGAATTACAGAAACTCAAATTTTATCAATCATTCTATGGGAACGATACACTGTCACTTAAACGTTCTGTATTTGATTGATGGGTAATTGCAGGAAGCACAGTGCAGAAACATTACAGCAATGAGTGCTTCATAGAAAAAAAAAATGCTGCCAATCGCCACGAATACTGTAGTTGAGGCTGTGGGTAATCCTTTCATCTGACAAGACACGGCCACACATGAACTCGGTTGTGACATCTGAATGTTTCCACTGTGTAATCACCCTGCCTTCGTCCTCCACAGCCCGGATCCGCTGCACACTTGGCACTTGTACGAGAAGCTGCCAATTTCAAACTGAAGTACGGACGGAAAAAAGAAGCGATTAGTGATCTGGAGCAGCTGTGGAAGTGAGTTATGTGCGTGCTCGCCAAGATGCTGGAACCTACAACTTTAAAGGGCTGTTTGAGAGTCAACACTTGGTTTTAGGGTTAGAATTAGGTAAGGGTTAATCATTTAGTTGTGATGGTAAGGAGCTAGGGAATGCATTATGTGGATGTATGTCTTGTTGGCATTATATAGAGGAGCTTATATGTTTATCAGGTTTTTAAACTGCTTAATAATGTGCATATAGAGCAGGAAAAACGGAAGTTCTAAGATAACAAATTAAACTATGTGAAGGCAAAGTATTAATCCCTTACATATTTGTGCAGCACATCTGTGAGTGCAACCTTTAAACTTTCCAATTTTTGTTTTCATTTGTTGAAATTCCTGCTTTTACAACAATGAAGCTAACTTTTTTATTTTTCTTGAAACAGGCAAAACACCAACGACATCCACACACTGGCACAACTCATCTCGGCGTATTCTCTGGTGGACACAGATAAAGCCAAATCGTATCCTTTGACCTTTTGAAGCCATTGAAGACACTAAAGCTATCTATTAATTAATTTATTTATTTGAGTAATTTGCAATTTGGTGCTCGGTTAATCGGCAATCATTTTAAAGCAACAACACCAAAGTTTTACTGATTTTAGTTACTCAAATGTGAGGGTGTTAGGAACATATGAAAATTGTTGTTTTGTATTGACGATCAGATAAAACAAGGACCACAGTGTTTCTGTCACTTCCTGTTCAGCCTGAAGGTTGCTGGAAACTGCTGGAAACTATCCGACTTCAGAGCAGATTTTTGTCACGGCCCCCCCGGCTGCTGCTGCCTGCTCTCGTCCAGTTTACAGGCGGAGGCAGTTCATCTCAGACGAGCATAGCGCCTTCCTAGCAATGATAATGCAAAAGGGTTTAGCATAGGACTCTCAGATGACAATTATGCACATTAAAGTGTACATTTCAAGAGTTGTGTCATAACAGTTGTGTCCTTAGCAGTCCTCTCCAGCCTCAGCAAGCACCTACCATCCGCAGACACAATGGCCTTAAATGTGGACGTGGACGAGCTGGAGAACTCCCACGGAGCCAACTACGTCAGGAAAAAAGCTGCTAAGGTCCCAGGAGAAAATCTTCCCAAAGAACAAATGTAAACCCCTTATTACTGCACATCAGCATTCTAATGTTAACAACATTTTCTAGATCTAAATACCTGTTTTTGTGTTAAAATGTATTAAGCAGAGTGAGGATGAGATTTTCCTTCCTTTAATCCGATACGTCTTTGTTCTCTTTACAGCCAAGGAGAGATTAAAAAGAAGAAGAAGAAAAAGAGAGGTATGCCGTTGTTTTGGGGACAGATTATTTCCAAAATAATTCTAAATGGCACTTGCTGTCAAGAATTGTTAAAGGTCCCATGGCATGAAAATTTCACTTTATGATGTTTTTTAACATTAATGAGTTCCCCAAGCCTGCCTATGGTCCCCCAGTGGCTAGAAAGGGTGATAGGTGTAAACGAGCCCAGGGTATCCTGCTCTGCCTTTGAGAAAATCAAAACTCAGATGGGCCAATCTGGAATCTTGCCCTGAGCAAAGTGGCAGTTGGTCAAGGCCACCCATCATCCCCCTTCCTTCTCCTCAAGAGCCACAGACTCAGAAATGGCACATATTAAGGAAAGCTCATTATGGGACTGGCTCTAGTGGCTGTAATTCTGGAATTTTGGGAAAAGAGACTTCAGATACAGTATTAGGGGACCACCGAGGTCTATATAAGGTCTGTTACAATAGTCCATTGAGTTATAGTATGTGTTGCAGCAATACTATCTTTCTTAATGACACTTTTAAGATGATACTGTTCACAACTATTTTTTAAATGGAAGTACTCGTTGAACACTTGTCATATAAGGAACTGCAACAAAATTCTAATGCTTATTTTCCTTCTTATACAAGCTACAGATACATTATGCAGAAACTGTAAATCCTCATATAAAAACCGGGGGCCTTTATTTGCCTGAACTGCAGACGGTAACAGGCTTTTATTTAAAGCAGGCTTTTGTTAGAGGCAGACCTTTATTTCTAAGTCAATGTGTTTGATAAGTATAATTGTTTTTAATTACCTTTTAATTTAAAAGCCATAGCATTCCAGTGGACAGATCATTCATTTTTCAAGAAACATCTGCAATAGATCACCGTACAACCACAGCCCAAAGGGCGACAAATTCCATCACCAGCACTAAATGAGACCTGTGTCGCATCCAATGTGGCCACTACCATCTATTGGCAACTGTACGTAACTACAAAATACACATGTCTCAGTGACACATGCAGCCGTGTTTACTACAATACTGGTTGGACAATATTACTTTACATGACCTTACCATAATCCAGAAAATCAAAGTGTGGAAAAACAGCATGAATATAGTGTTGAATATGTTAAATTATATTGGTAGAAATTTAAACTTGAATGCACATATGAAAGGCACTTAGGTGATTATCCACACTCATTTTTCCCCGGCCTTAATTGAAGGCGGGCCTATATTTATCCGTGTTGACCACGCCCCGGCCACTATCAGAGGCCCAGTGTTTAATTGATTACCGTTTTTTATTTGAGGAATTACGGTAGTTACATTTATTTACTCTCACTGTGCTGAGCACTACCCTGCAGTGATTTCTTCCTGTTCTTTTCTTTTAGGCAAACTGCCCAAGAACTATGACCCAAAAGGCACCCCTGACCCTGAGAGGTGGATGCCCATGAAGGAGCGTTCCTACTACAGAGGCAAGAAGAAGGGAAAGAAGAAGGAGCAAATAGGGAAAGGCACACAGGGAGCAACGGCAGGAGCTTCGGCTGAATTGTGAGTATGCACATCCCTTTCGAGTGGAGTTGTCTGGGTGCAATTTCCTGTAATTGAAACCCCATAATCAACTCCGCTAATGGAGGGAAAAGCACTCAAAATTGTCCTTTTGTTTCCCTGCCAATGAATCCTCAGTGGGAATGTCCAGCTGCTGTGCAGAAGAAACAGCTTGTGTGTAATTTAGGCCAAAGTAGAAATCCATTTGCTAAGATGGTCTGAAATATCTCTAAACTTGGAAAAGTCAGGCAGCGTCAACTGACTGCCAATTACACACAGACAGGCCCATACAACACATGCACAAACGGGACATATACATGCACTAATGGATAGATGTTGGAGTGAGGGGGCAGCACATGGATGAGCGCATCGGGCAGTTGGGGGTTTGGTGCCTTTGCCCAAGGGCTTCTTCTCATCTAATGACAAAAAAAGCAAATACGTATTTCCAACCATTCCTTGAAAGTACTTGAAGGGCATAGAAGGACACATGGCATAAGGTTTTCCAAACATCTCATTTCAACTTGTTTGAAGAGTTTACCGGTGTATTATAGGTTCAAAATATTCCCAGAATTAACAAATATTTCCTTGAAGGCAATCTCTGACACGGTTTTTGCTCTTCCTCTGTTTAGGGATGCCAGTAAGACAGCCAGTAGCCCCCCTACTTCCCCCAGACCAGGGTCTGCATCCGGCTCCTCTTCAGCCGCTGCCAGCAACGTGGTCCCCCCACGGCAGCAGAAACCTGCAGCCTCGGGGGCCACACGCAAGAAGGCACCACAGAAGAAGAAGAAGGGAGGCAAAGGAGGCTGGTAGTCTGAGGAAAGAAACACATAAGGCAGAGGGGATATGGGATACTCTGTCTCACCAAGAAATCATAAGCTTTTCTCTTTTTTATGTTTCAAGTTAAATTGAACCTATTGTTATGGCCATTCATATAAATATGTGAAACCAAAAGCTCCCCTCTGCTCTTCTGTCATTAATTTGTGGTGTTAAAAGTACAGAAGAGAGAGAGTATTTAAAGGACAGTTCCACTGAAATTAACTTTTTTGTAGCTTAGCAAAAATAGATTGTTTCTTAAAAGGTTTCTTTTTACCCGTGACCTTTTGAGGTCACAGTGAAATCAGTTCTTTTTTCATTAACTGGTCAGATGAATGGGAAATGCATTTTCTTCGCTGTTACCTGGTGCTCTTTTTTTTAATGAAATGTTCTCTATTGTCCTCCTGTAATGTATCAGGTTTTCACAGAGATGCTGCATTCAGAAACCTCTTTAAATGTCTATAAAATATGAAAATAGATTGTTTGGTAGATCCAGCAAACTTTTATTCCATTGTTTCAACTAAATCATTAAAATCATGTCGCTACTGTCTTCAAGACCTCACAGTTTCATTTAATTCCGTGCCATGTCGGTGTTGCATTTTCCTTAATGGTAATGATGTGGTTAGGAAAAAACAAACTACTTTTGCAAAGTAACTTAAAGTTACATTTTGGAAGAACTGTCCTAAATATTTCTTGGGTCGGAGGATATACCTGCTCTGGCTGTTTGCTTTCCTTTAACCGTCTCTTCGCTTCCAATCAGCTGCCAAGATGCAATGTTAAAGAATCTTTATTTTTCAGTCCCTGTTTTGGTCTAAATTCAAGCAAATAATTTAAATTCTTAAATTGAATTATGTCCAATGCATGTTTTTAAGAACAAACAGGTTTTCCCTTTTGTTAAGTCTTAATAAAACTCTTAATAACATGACCTCTGTGTTTCCATTTAACTAGATGGCTCCTACTTTAACTGCATTTTTTTTTTTAAAGGTTGCATTTGCATTCGATAAGCAGTTGATGTTTCATTTAGGTCAAAAAAGTGAGATGCAAGTGGGGGGTATGTGTAATGATTGCAAACGTGCACATGATTTCCACATCAGTTAAAATGAACCATTTTTTAAATAATAGAACAGAATATGACTCTCCATAATAAAAGCAGGTAATATAATTTTATCTTAAAGACCAGCTAAAGAAAACACTGCTAAACATGCATATAGTGACAAAAAGCCAATTTTGAGGAATTTGCTACTTCAAATAATAGCATGAGATTATCTTGATCTCTTTTTTTCGCCTCTTTAATCTCCATATTCCAATCTATAAAAATAGAAAGACAACTATCTTTGGTAGATGCGTTTAAAGAGATGCATTTCCCCAGCTATATAAATGTTAGGTCTATCATATTTTATTTTAGGCGATATACTGTATATGTTACCTGTATTTACTGCAAAAGGTTAACGTATAGGTTCTAAAGTTAACTTTGGGGATTATAATTATTGCTATTTAATTAATCCTCAACAAAAGAGATTCAATTTACTCGAGGCATGAGCTCGTGTTTTAACACCCAGGTATACCACACCTGATGGTTAATCGCCATGATTGGCTCCTTCCACTTGTGGGCGTGGTTCTCCGGTAATTAGCCAATGACGAGCCTCACCTGCCTTGAATCCGTTCAGAGCGCTTTCAGAGTGTCAGTAATATCTGAGGTTATTGTTTTGCGCAGGATGCCTCGTAAACCGCCGGTTTACTCGGATTTCTTCTACAATCCTCTGACAGAAGATGTGGAGCAACTTCTGGCTCGTTTCCAGCACACTGACTCAGTCAGGTACGAGTTGTTTTCAGCCATTTGGAGGGAGATGAGCTTCTCAGATGTTTTCAGAGGCATCTCCAGTGTGGCTGAGCTGAAGAGATTCTGTAGAGTAGCGCTGGCCACAGCCGTCAAGTTCTTCCTGCCTCCATACAGCTACCAGGTTCGGGTGGGAGGCTTGTATTTGATGTTTGGTTTGTACCACACACAACTTGCCATTCCACCAGTGAAGATTAGACTTGCTCTGAGGGACTGGACTCCAATCCAGAAGTTTCTCAAGGACTCATTGGAGTATGGGCATCAAGATGTTGTTTACATATACGAAAAGCTTGTTGCAACCAAAGCCATACACTACACAGCCATGCCTCATTTTCTCATCTTCCAAAAGCAGATGAAGCCAAAGAGGGATGCCGTGTGTACAGAGTTAATTGGGAGGAGCACAGCCGTCCAGGATCTCTTCTCTGCAGACATCCTGGAGGAGCTTTCCAACATCCAGAACCACTACGAGCAGCTCAAGGAGGCCACGGCGGAGGTCAGCTGCCAGGGCACCATGACCCATCGGAAATTTTCCGCCCAACTGAAAGACTGCATGTCAGAGTTCTTCACCTGGCAGCAAAAGACTTTCTCACAGGAGAACAAAGGCAAAAAATCTGTTGTTAATTGTGATAAGGATGAGGATGAGGATGGGGATGGGAATGAGGATGAGATGGAGAAGGACGCTGCGGCCGAAAGCAGCAGCAGGGCCAGGCTCCTGTCCTCCATCAAGCAGAAGAGCTACAGCAACATCCAAGAGGCGCCCAAGTCCAGGAGGCATCGACAGGCCAAGAGAGTGGAGTCCTCCAGCTCCGGGGCCGAACAGGTCCAGGAAACTGGGGCTGGACAGCGAAAGAGGCCTCCCTCACTGCGGGCTCGGACCCAGAAGAGTCTCGGGGTAACTCGGGATGACAGCAGGCTCCAGGCCTGGCTCCTGAGTGCTCCTAAGAAACAGGAGAGGATGGTGATGAAGAGGACCAACCAGGCAGCACCTTTCAAACATGATGCGTAAGGAGGACAGAGGGCTTGCAGATACACAAAGAAGTTCTGGCCTTTGTTTTTGCATTCAGGTTAAATCAAGTTCATTTATTTGGGGGGAAAATACCTTTTGATTTGATAAACAGTTGGATTTAAGTTGATTTTTCACTCATTGTGCATCTGTTGTTTAACTGGAATTATTTTATTTGTTAATAAATGTATTTCATGATTGCCTCACCTTCATGTTTTAGGCCTACTCCTTTTAGGAAGGAAAAGGTTGACTTCACAATCTGGACTGTTTAGTCTTTTGTGAGTAGGCTACACTCAAACTGGTTATTTCAAACCTTTGCAAGGATTTGTTTTCTCTACAGAAAACCCCAACCAACCCCCTAATCTGTTAATGGTAGGCCTACATGTATTTCTATACCATTTAATGATTTTTCTTGTCATTCTTAATCCCATGAGTAATACTAAAATGGAGTATTCTTACAATATTGGCAGATTGAATTGCATTTTAACAAAAAATAAGACATTACTCAAGTTGTTTGTGCACTGAGAATTGCATTGTTTTTAAATATTAGTACTTAAAAATAACTAGTAACTTCAGTTGTCAAGAAGAAAGGTATAAGTACCTCAATTCCGTACTTGATAAACTGGTTCTAATTACTTGATTGATCTTAGGTTTGTTAAAAAAGCTAATGGTTTATAATGAAATATTTTAGGAACAATGGCGCCCTCGTGCGGTGAGATTGTAACGCTGCATAAACAAAAAGCGGCGCACTTCATTCCGGAAACATCGTTTTGAAGAGTTCCTCCTCCGCTTCCTGTCTGCTAATCCACTTGTTGAGTTGAGGAGGAGGACAACAAGGTGGACGCAAAGTGAAAAAAACGTAAAGTACAACAATGGCCTAAAAGGACGGGTAAACTGCAACAGGTCGGAAAGCAAAACCCGGCGGTTGAGCACCATGCTCGGTTTGAAGGAAGCCGGTGTCCTCGGCACCTCCGTCGTTATCGCGGGGGGAGTCGCTTATCTTATATGGAACTACGCGTCCTCCTCCGGGAAGAAGAAGCCTGAAAGTCGGCCGGAGAAAGACTGTAAAAGTGCTCGAGAGGAAGAAGAGAAAAAGGCACAGGCGAGAAGAGAGGGAACTACGGCTGAACACACTATTGTGGCCGCTGTTTCTGCTCCTATTACGGCTGCTCAAGCTCCGAAAGCATCGAAGGTAAAACTACACATTATCCTGGTAACAGCTATTTGGACAGTTTAGTATTATAAAGGCCTACTTTAAATCTTGTTTTCTAAAAATTGATGTCCTGATGTTCTTAGGACAGAGGAAGGACAGAGGCAGAAACTAGTTTTAGGTGAAGTTAAATGTGCTCACACACATAACTTCAAAGGGGTTTAGTATTAGCTAGCATGAACTTGAGGTAGCTAGCCTATCATTCTCAGTAGAAGAAACTCCCGAAACATACCAGAGTACAGCAGCTATAGAATATAGTTTGTTTTAATATGGCTAGATAACTGAACATCATCTAGAGTTTATAAACTACTTCTGCAACCAGATAAGTACCCTTTTTATTGTAATGGTTAAACAAGTGCAAACAAGTGCAAGTTCTCTGTGGATTGCTGTGGGGAGTTCTGGGAAATGTATGCCCTAATTAGTAAGACAAGTTACAATTTCTTTTCAACCTAAAGTTCCAAAATTGCATTAGTTCCATGCTCTCAAATATGGATATTTGGTGGTTTTCTTTAGTATCTGTGACAGTGAAAACTAATCAGCAGATTAAGCAATAATCGTTTTGTTGCAGCCCTAAGATTAATTAACATTAACAACCATATTAAAAGTCCCTGTTAAGCCATTGAGTTTTTGTTTTTTGTCATTCTTCCTTTGAAACTCTGTATGTCATATTAGCATTTTGGACGTATATGCTATAGGGTTCTGTCGCCCTCATGGGGAATTCTAAGTAATGACAACAAAACGGTTTGCGCATCCACGTGACACAAGCCTTACGTGACAGATTATTTTATTGATAAATCTAATAATTAGTCTATCAAATATAGGAAAATTGTGGGCAAAAAAACAATTTTCCCAGAGTACAAGGCAATGTCTTGGTTCATCGCCTTTTTTTTTGTTCCTCAAGGGAACATTTGATTGTGGACACGGGGCATTAATCACAACAGTTACGTTATATTCAACTTTATTGTCATTGTACAAGTACAGAGCAACGGAACGTAGATAGTTACAGAAAAGATCCAAATAAAGTATGAAGTGAGTATAGTGATGGTATCAGTAAAGAAGCAACAATCTTAATCTTCCGTGTACTCGTCTGTGTTCTGCAGTCTAAGTCTGTGGAGTCAGCAGGGACGCAGGTGCTGGTTCTGGGTCTGGATGGAGCGGGTAAAACCAGCCTGCTGCACTGTTTGGCCACCGGGTGCCTGGAGCAGGACACGGAGCCGACGCAGGGCTTCAACGCAGTCTCCATCAGCAGAGAGGACCTGCAAATCGAGTTCCTAGAAAGTAGGTCTAAACCCTAAAGAGATCTGGTCAATGCCCACTGTTTCCTTTTTAGGATTTTTTATTTCTTTTAACAGTTGCAGCAGAACTCTCCAAACAACGTGATGTCAGGACGATGAGCTGACATAACTGAGAAGTTAAACGTTCTCCAATTAGAACGGACCCATTGCGGTGATGTTTATGGTGGAGCTGTAGGTTTTCAGAAGAAAGCAAACATTTTGACAATGAACCACATCAACACAACAGTATGCGGAGTTAAACTGGACGGGCCCAATAACCTCTGAAAAGTTCTACTTGTTAAATTGGAAAATGTATTTGTGAGCAACAGCCAACAGAGGTGCATTATGTCGGCAGGATCATTTAAAGTGCCCACATTATGAAAAAAACAGTTTTTCTTGTATTTGGGGTGATATTTTGTGTCTCTGGTGTTTCCACACACATAAAAACTTGGACACAAAAAAGCATCCATGCTGGTTTGTGTGAGATACGGTTTCTGAATGTCCTTTGCCTTCAGTCTCCGGGTCAGCTGTTCAAAATCTGCACGGCTCTCTACGTCACTAGCCGAGACCTAACCGTAGCATGCTAGCTTGTTATCAATGGTAAAACACTGCTACAACACACACTAGTTCACCATAATCTCCAAAAGAACTACTTCCTGTCCCTGTTCTGCACGTATTCCACAAGTGGCCCTCGTTTAGACGAAGTCGCCCAGCTAATCCTGCCTTGGACTGACCAAAGTTGGAGAAAGAGTTATCTAGCTGATGTGGTCTTACCTAGCGACTGCACATGTGCGACTCCCAACAAAGATAGTATAGAAGTGAGATGTCACACTCTGTAGCTAAACTGGAGACCACACACAGAACACACACGGTGAAAACAGGATCGGCAGCAACATGCACTACAACAAATATGGTGTTTTTTGAAATGAAACCATGTAAACCTAGTCTGGTACAACCTCAAAATACATTTATGAACCTGAAAATAAGTGTAAAATAGGTGCTTTAAAAGACGACCAAAACTACACTGTGCATCTGCCCTCTTTCTGATACTGTGACAGCAGACATTTTGCCATGGAGGGTCCCTACTGCAAAATCCCCAGTCACCTTCTGCTTCACGCCATGAGTTTCATGTCAATGTCATTGTCTGTCTTTCAGTTGGAGGTAAAGAGGAGCTCCGGCCGTACTGGCAGAAGTACATATCCAAGGCCCTCCTGCTGGTGTTCGTGGTCGACTCCTCCAACCCACAGCTTTTCCCTGTTGCTAAGAAGCATTTACATGAGGTTCTGGCTTCCGACCCCCGCCTGCCTTTAATGATACTGGCCCACAAACAGGTGAGAATGACAGATAAAAACACTCCAGGCTGCTTTTAACTAAAGCCTGCAGGCTCTTTTGTCCCAGAAGAGAGCTACACAGATTATAAGTAGAGACTGTGTGTTCACATGGGATTTAACAAATTCTTATTTTCATTATCCATTATTGTACTGATTATTTTCTCTCTTATTCATTTGGTCTAAATATAAAATATACAGTGAAAAATAGTATGATTTAGTTTCCTAGGGTCCAATTAGTTATTTTCAAATGTCTTGTTTTGTCCAATCAAAACTCAATATACAAAAGCATGTTTTCGCATTCGTCAAATTTTGGTATGTTTGCTTTTTAAATTTTTTTTTTTTTTAAAGATGAATGGAATATCAACATAGTTGCTGAATCATTTTCTGTTAATCGATAAATCTATTGTTCAGATTATCTTTTATGCTCAGAATGTTGTAATAGACAACTAAGATTTTGATCGTCTCACTCTCATCTGACGGAACAGATTTGTTCCTACTTGACTCACTCCAGCAGTCTTCACTGTAGCTTGTGTTTCACGACATACCCATGGGGTGGCAGTAGCTCAGTCAGCAGGAGAGTGGAGCTGGGCACCAGAGGGTCGCTGGTTCAAGTCCCTATATGGAACAAAGTATGGTGGTGGACTGGTAGCTGGAGAGGTGCCAGTTCCTGGGCACTGCCAAGGTGCTCTTGAGCAAGGCATCAAACCCCCAACTGCTCGGGGCGCCTTTCATGGGCAGTTCCCTCCCTTTGACATCTCTCCAATAGTGCATGTATAGGTACTGAGCATGTGTGTGTAATTCAGGCCTGTGTGTAGTAACAACAGAGTGGAAACATTCTTTGGAGTCCAAGTTTGAAAGAAAGGAATAGAGGATGTTGTACTTGCATAATCTCAAAAAGACTTGCTGCTATTAGAGACACTTTCACTGGAGTGAGACCTGTCCAGAATCTAAAAAAGTTAAACTCCAGAGCAGATATCCTCAGGTGTATCTTTTATAAGAAGTAAGGGGATGATTGAAATCTCCAACCAGATGTCCCCTCATGTTTCCAGGACCTTCCAGGATCCTGCAGCATCACGGAGCTCCACGACGCTCTGTCTCTGTCCGAGGTCGGGGACCGCAAGTTGCTCCTCATCAGCACCTATGTGAAGAAGGGCAACGCAGAGCTCGCCTATGGCGTCCAGGACGCTCGCGACCTGATCATCCAGATGGTTTGTGACAGCAGATGAACACACTCCGTTTGGTGGTTGTCACTTACTCCTGTGTTTTTGATACAAATTGAATAGATTATCCGCACCTTTTCACATCAGTGTTTTACTACACCAGGTCGGCTAAAAGTCTTTCATTTATTTATGAAAAAATTAACAAAAATGTGTTTGTCTTTATATGATATAGGGTGACTTATGAAACTCATGGATTCTGGATATAATAGTGTAAAATTTCACTGACTTGGAAATACACTTTCCTTGTTTGACAATGATGTTTTTTTTTCTCCAGATCTAGCTTTATTTAAGCTAGTTGCCTAAAGGACACTCCTAACAACTTGGTTTTTCAACTGTTCTCTCCACCAAAGATTTATTTTATTTTCATCATCCAGGTGGTAATGAGTTTCACCTGTCGACCATGGCAAACAAGCAACTCTAGAAAGCAGTTAACGCAGATGGTACAGAATCCCAGTGGATTCATTTCAGGCCATCTGTGTAGCTGCTGGTTGCAGCTTTATCGCCAGCGATGAGCTAACAGTCTGCTAACTAATTTGCCAAGTAGGCAAACACAAATGTAAAAAGAACTGTTGGCTGTAACAACCAGTTATTTTTCTAATTTGTACTGTGTCATGATGTCTTTCAGAAAACGCAGAATATGGAATACCTCGATACTATGACTTAAAGCTGTACTGGGCAAGATTGTAATGAGAAAACAATCCCATAATATCAACTTAAAGTACAAAGTGAGACACCCTTCCCTAGTGGTAAACACCGGTTACATTCACTTAGTGAACTTTCAAAGCTTAAAGGTGTCCTGCCACACACACACATTTCATTACCCTGTGGTAATGTCTGGGGTTCTACCATGGACTCTGTGACATTTATTGGGGAATAATTTTCTTGGTTACCTTGTTTCAAGCCATTCTAGTGTGGTATAGAAAGCCTGCTGGAAGACTCAACTTGATTTGTGCAAGTTCTTGTTGATATTCAGTGCGCTAAGCTGCTTGACTCTGATTGGCTAAGAGCTAGCCCATGAGAGCCTAGCTATCAGCATCAGTTCCTTTTCACATTCACGACATAACACAAATACATATGGACCGAACATATTTCAAAAAATTCAAGTAAAAACTGTTTTGTGTGGCAGGGCACCTGTGTTCAGGTCAGTGATGATATGTGATGTATTTTCATTTTTCAATAACCTTTTTCTGCCATTTGGGGCCGCCAACATGCAAACTCAATGATTACAGCTTTAAAAAAAAAAGAGGACATTAAACTTGTGGTACCTGTTAAAGTTTTCTGATATGCTGTTAATATTTAAACTGATGATAAAAAATAAAAGCATACTTTCCACGGGAAACCACTACTTAACACTACCCAACAACCTTCTGTGTGTTATTGTTGGATAACAGCTTTAAAAGGGAATTTACTGTATCTTGGAACAAAGAACTCTTAAAAGAAAGTATGAACCAGACTATTTTTCTAGGATTCTTTTGAATTAGCTATTTGTTTGTGCTGTTCAAAGAGATGTGCACAGCTGCTTGTTAATTTGTCTTAAGGTTTAATTTGGTGAAATCTGTTTTATTTCACTGTTACCTCTTGTTACTTTGGGATGAAGGGGAACAGCATTGTTGTGTGCAAAGCCTTCATGTGTCCAATTATGAGGAACTTAAAGGGTTTCAAAGACTACTTTTTCTTTATAATTTCATCAAGTTTTCCGGTTTTATTTTTCAAATACCAAAACATGTCCAACATAAAGTATTGCGTGAACAGTTTGTCACACATACTTTTTCCCCCCTAAATAAATAGTTTCCACAAAATTGATTGGTGTGCTTTTATTGCTCCTGACATGTACTCTGTTGTCAGACCGTCGGAGCTCTTATATCTGGAATCTGATCCAAACACACAGCGGCTCTCCAGAAATACAGCAGCTGACCTCGACGTATCACTTTCAGTTTAACATCCCGCCTCAGAAGTCTTGAGACAGCCAGATGGGTGGGTTCTCAGGTTTGAACGCGGTCGCTAAGGTATCCTGATTCCATAGCAACAGCAGGAGATTAGTGTGACACCATCAACAGGCAGCAAGCCTCCAACCATCTGCAAGTTGAGATGGTGTCCGGAAAACAAGGTAAATGTGCTTATTGATATGTGCGGCACTGTCTTTAAATATTTGTAGTGTCATATTTTCAGTCTTATTTCTTTTGCTGTTGATCCTTGCAGGGAGTCGGTCCAGATTTGGTCCATCAAACAGGTGAAGTATCAATGTTTTTATGAATTTCTTTAATTTTTCATCTACTGTGGCTTGCATCCAAATATCTGGATAAGTTTCTTATAAGATAGTAATGGCTCTTTTTTAATTAATTAATTTAAATTAAATGCACATGTATACATTCCTTAGTAAGCCAAAAGTAATGAATAAACATTTGAATCAACTACAACAACTTTATTGGATAAAGGATTAGGAACCACCACACGGTCTAATATTGGAATGTGTGTGTAGCATAGTAATGTCATCTCTTCAATTTCCTTATTTAATTCTCTCATCTAGTTCATTCGGTATATATTTTTCAGCCTGTCTTAGATCTTAGTCCTTCTCTGTGCTGCTGACATAGTTAAGTGTAATTAACAATTGCAACAATTTAAAGTGATAATGTGTATAATAAGGAGTTGGGAACCACTGGTCTAAAGTATTGCAATGTGTGTTTAAGCATTTTAATGTAATCTCTCTTATTTTCACTATTTCCTATTGTTTAATTGTATCATTTAAATAGTTTAGCTGCTTTTCTAACCTCTGTGCTGCTTTAATGTGTTATTTCCCTCTCATGTTTTGCCTTATTTTACTTTTTATTTTAATGTATTCACACATTACTGGGCGAAATGTGTCTCTATCCACATTCTTTATTTCAGTTTCCTACCTTTTTTGGTAACACATTGTTTATTTGTTTAGCATTCATAAGCAACATAAAGTCATTCCATACATTTTTTTTTAGATCACAGATATATTTAATTAAAAAGTGTTTAACTTCTCCTGTGATGCGTCAATAACTGGATGTTGGAATATAAACCTGATCACCGACACTCTATTACAACACAGTTGTAGTTATGAATCTTGTCTTTATCAGAGAAATTATGATTGTTAAAACCTGTTCAATAATAGACTTCAAATGTTCTTATGTCTGCCGATACCTACAGTGCAATGTTCTATATAACCTAATTATATGATTATGCTTATAAATGCTAAATATGGGATGTTAAAAGGAACTATTTTGTATGTGTTAGTGTGTCCATATCTCGTCCATATATCTCCTAGAAGGATCACAACGAAATATAGAAAGTCTAAAATCTTAAGCTATATATGTTAATTTTTCTCTTTCAGTCAGTCCGATGAAATGAAAAACCTAAGTCATGAAAATGTATGACTCACAGATGAACTGTGTCAGTTGCTCCTTTGACTTTTGATTAGTGGTCGCAATGAGGTTTAGGGTTTAAAGCCAGTTTTTGGATGTCACAGCTCTGACAGAAAGACGAAAATCCTCAACACAGACGGGAAACCCACTGATTGATTGCATGTTCCCCCTGGGCTCAAAGTCTCTGAATTACACTTGTATTTAAAGCTCATTTATGGTTTTTTTGGGGGGGAATGTTATTTTTTCCTGGCAGAATCTTGGAGCTGGCACAGCACAAAACCTCAAAATCAGTTTGGGCCACAACGCCATGGTGAGTAGCTGAGTCATACTTCACAGATGACATGTTTCCTCTTGATTAAAATCAGATTCTTTATTACATATGTAAAAACAACTTTTCTGAAGTAACATGTTGGCCGTTTTTCATTGTATTCTTGGTCTGTAAACACATCAGTGTTGCAGGATGAGGTCTGTTCCAGCTTTTACATCATATGAAATTGCATGTTTGTTCATTGATCTGGTGTGAAATTGACTCCAAGAAGCCAGGAGCCTCTGCGGTCTGTGTTTCCTTCTTTGAGTGCAGTTTTTTTAAACTACATAATCAAAGACAGATGTCTGGCACGTTTTAAATGTGTGTTATAAAAAGGGCTAAACAATGGAATAATGAACAGAGTTCACATCTAATTGAAAGTATTCATTCATTCATTTGGTAATTACCTGCCTGCTTGGAAAAATATTTGTTCTGCTTCTACACCAACGTTGTCTACATTGCATCTCCTCATTGGAAACTTTTCCTCTTTTCATCGATCAGTGAGAAGCTGAGCTGGGGCAACCAGGAGCCAATATGGCCCCCCTCCGCTTCTGCACTCAGAGCCTTACCAAGCACAAGAATCCAATACCTAGCCAGGCACAAAAGAGACACCTCAGCAAGGGAGGACCACCGGAGGTAAGTGCGGCCTGTCTGCACCCCAAACATTATTGATGAGTCTTATCAAAAGGCATGATAGGGAGGAAGGGAGGGTTGTTTGTGTTCGTCCTCCAGAGGACTGTACACAAGCCTTTTTACGCTGTGCTTTGGGAAAATGTTTGCAAAGCTGAAGGGGTAATGACTTCTAAGTCCCTCGGATGCTCTTTGGCACAGACTTGATTCAGAAAATGCAAAGTGATGTTCAGGACTGATGCCAGTTGCATCCCGATCAGAGATGATCGCCCCTGAGAGCTATTGGGAGCAATTAGTGGACAAGAAGCTGTGATGACAGCTCCAGAGGCTTTTATTTCAACATTGTTTGTTGTTGCCCCCCCCGCCTCAGCTGTCACATCAAAAGCTCAGTTAAATGCATTGTAATTCAATCAGAAGCCCAAACAGGAAGTGCAGCTTCCAGAACAAATAATAGCATTTGACTGTAATTGAAGATGACAGCAAACAACCTGCTTTGGTTCGAAGCAGGGTGTTCATCAGAGATTTAGTTTGGACCAGCTGGGAGGAGATACTTGTCTTCAGGCCGGGACCCTTTTAAAGCCTGAGCAGTTTGGAACAGTTTGGAGCAGATTGGACAATGTACAGGCTAATTCCAAAGCAGTTCTTGTTTGGCAGGAAACATCAAAATCGCCCGCCCTGCTTTTGTTAATTTCTAATCTGATTATCTGGCAGACGTTCTGGTCATTCTCCACAAAATCCAATCCGTCACAATAATTACTGGTGTAATACCTCAGTATCAATAGTATGGCAAAATGTAGAGTACGGCAGCTGGGCTGCAACTAATGATCATTTTCATTCTGGATTCATTGGAAGATTAATCTGCAGATGAATTCATCTTTTAAATTATAAAATAGTAAGAAAAGTGACAATCGCAGTTTCTTAAACCCACGGCTGACGTCTTCAAAAAGGTATTTTGTGTCCAACTAACAGTGCAAAACACAAAGATATTCAGTTTGCAATGGTTAGAAAATCAACACAATTGGGAAGCTTAAACCAGTGAATGTTGGGTATTTTTTACTTGAAAAATTACTTAAACAATACAGTATTTAAGCGAAAAATGGCAAAAATAAATTCTGGTTCCAGCTTCCTATATTTAAGATTGAACTGCTTCTCTATTTTACATGATTTTATTGTCTCTCTGTTTGTGGGTCCCGGCCCCACTAAAGCCATTACATTATATTGTATTTATTGCGGGCTATAGTCAATTCAAGTTTATTTTTAGTCTTTTTTTATTGGATTTGTCGATGGGAAGAAAAAATAGAATACAACCAGCCGCCAATCACTCAGAAATGATTTGAGAGGTGATACATTCCTTAAATCCTTCTACATAATCTTATGGACTACATATTTGCTTCCCGAGCAAAACAATGGGCCAAAATGAAATTGTCAGCAGAGAGCAGTTGACTGTGGTTATGTGTCACCCCATTGTCTGCACTAATGGTTGAACAATTTCAAATAATTTTATGGGTACAGATGATTTTCCACTCATACCTCCATCATCAGCCAGACATTCATCCATTGTTCTGTATCTGCCCTCCTCCTCCTAACTCCGGACTCAAGACATTCATTTGTCCCAGACACACAACACAACATATAATGGATGTGGTAACAGCGTGCATTTTCCTGCAGGAAGGAGGAGGAGGAGGCGGCGAGCTTCTCCAGGAAGACCCAACGTCCTTCCTACAAGGCATCCCAGTACGAGCACATTGTCCGCTTGTCAACACCCAAAACCAGGAGCTGCAGCTCCCAGGAAGCAAGGTAAAAGCCTCATTAGACATCAAACACAACCACTAAAGAGAGGACAAGTGGAACTGAACCAACCAAACCCAGGTCAAATTAGTTCTCTGATGTTGTGTTTATTTGAAAGCCTATTATCTAAGTGGCAGCTTCAGAGAGCAAAACAAACCCCATGCAGTACAAAAATATCTGTATGTTATGTTGGAGTTGTGTTTTGGTAATTTGCAGTTCATTGGACATCTAGATGCTTAGGCTATATTTAATTAAAATATAGTTTTTAGACATCCAGATTATATATAACCATGTATATGTATTTTGAATGCATTTGTATGCCTTTATAATAAACACCTTGAAGTGATAGAACAGCTGAAGCCAGAAAGGGGGGGGGGGACATGCCACAAAGGGCTGCAGGTCGAAATTGAACCCTGGCCGCTGCGGTAAGGACTGAGTCTTGGTGTATGGGGCGCATGCTCAACCAGGGGTGCTACCAGGGCGCAGCGCGAGCAGTCGTTTGTCAGGAAATGACTTTTGAGAATCGAGTAATTGTTACAGACAGTAATTCCCAGTCTTGGGTTAATAACCTAAATATGAGACAAGATTGTTTAAAATGATTTCTGTTACACATTATGAGGTCCATATTTTTCGTATTTTTGTCTTTTTCTCCTTAGTCGGAAATACTGATACTTACACCCCTGCAGGCCCCTCGAAATAATGTTAAGAAAACAATTTAAGAAGGAAAAGCCTTCTTTGGCTGAAAGGTATAACCACAAGTAGGCATTGCTTGTTTTAAGAGGTGGAGAGCCAAAAAGGTTGGGCAACAAAACTGGTTTAAGTTATTTATCAAGCAGAAATGCCTCTGATTTGTTACTTCCATGCATCTGCTCAAATGTGAGGATTTTCTGCTTTCCTATGATTTATATAATTGTAAATAGAATATATAAAGAATTTGGGACTGTTAATCACACAAAATGAGATGTTGCAGCCCTAAATAGGTTTCTTGAGTAGAGTACAGTGTTAGTCAGCAGTAGTTGATTAAGTTTAAAGTTGTTATTCTATTTTGATTATTATCTTTTCTCCACTGACAGCAACCATTTGGAAACATTCACCATTAGAAATATGTACAGTATTTCTGGTTTAGGGATTATTTCCACGTCTAGCTCTTCAGTAGACCTTCATATTGTAGTTTTTTGGGGGCAGATTTTTGACTTCAAAACTACAAATCTTTTCTTCTCCCTCAGGGGGGTCCACATACAAACCAAAGTCAAGAACTTAATTGCTGGAGAATATAATATATCATATAAATAGGAAAAGCAGAGACTCTGCTCCAACACTCACATCTCCATGCTGTGTGAGGAAGCCAACGATTGGACATCTGTTATTTCAGTGTCAGACTGTGGGAGAGCGAGGAGCGGAGACAATAGAGCTCATTGTCCAAAGTGCAGGACCCCCGGGACGCTCGCAGACAGCGGCAGTAGTCTTTTTTTTAAAATTCTAAACACAGCAGCAGAACATGTTGAGAGATTTGTACAGTATTCACATTCTGAATTCAGTAAACTAAATCGATATGTGCTTTTGTAAGTTAAATAGTAGGTATTACTTCGATAGCTGTTTTTAATTCCCTACACAAAAAAATAATCATCACCATCTGTTGAAACTTAATCCTCTCATCTTGTTGCTAAAAAAAAACAACCAGTAAAAGGTAAAAAACACAAGGCAGCATGTGGCAGATCAAAATAGAATACTTTTCTTCTAAAATTACACAAATGTGCCGCTGGGGAATAAAAATGCCTAACCCGGTAAAACAATTACTGTAGTGAAGGTAACTGAAATATTTTTGGGTTGCTATCAGAGAGGCTCCAAAATCAGGGTAGCAGCTGTCGCCTTGGTCCCGCTCCATGTTCTGTGATGCCATGTTCTACTGCTACACTGCAGTGCCCTGCTACGTCCTGCTGTGCCTTGTAATGCCGCACAGCGTCCTGCTATGCCATGAACTACTACAAAGAACTGCTACAGACTACAAATTTTTTCTATTTTTGTTATTGCCACTCTTCATTCTAACCCCAACCGGTCGTCAGACACCGCCTACCATGAGCCTGGGTCTGTCCGAGGTTTCTGCCTTAAAGGAAGTTTTTCCTCGCCACTGTCGCACTGTTGCTTGCTCTGGAGGAGACTACTAGAACTGTTGGGTCCTTGTAAATTCTGGAGTGTGGTCTATCTGTATAGTGTCTTGAGATAACTCTTGTTATGAATTGATACTATAAATAAAATTGAATTGAATTGAATTGAATTAAAAGAAATGTAAGTATTTATAAGACGTGTCCTTACACACAAGTCACTTGTTGTATTGTGAATAATATGTGTAGTCAAATAACGGGCTCAAATACCAAAGTACCAGCCTTCTGTTAAAGGTTGCAGTCTGCAGCTGCTCTGTTACAGGGAGTTTCAACCGATATTTAAAAAACTGTTTCAGTTACATCATGCATTTGTTTTTAGGAAAATGCATATTAGAAAAAGGCATTTAGTTTGGGGTCTGGAAGTCTTGTGGGGTTAATACTTTAAATGTAAGGTCCACTTGTTGTAGCTATATTCTTTCAGCTTTCCGCTGTATTCAGAAACCGACTTATCCTGGCCCTCTACAGAATAGAGTTCAAAGCGCCAGGATTTGGAGGAGGAAGTTAGTAAACGGGCCATATGTATAGAATATTTACCACAGATGTACTTCCAACACTCAGATTTTCTAGAAATAGTTAGTGAAGAAAAAACAGGGAGTTTTTTTTTTTCTTTCAGGATAAAGATATGATATTACAAGAAAAGTACTAATTATAGAACAAAATGACAATTCATTTAATTGATGGACAAATTCAGCTCAATAAGCAAACCTTTTAGACTTTTCAGATGTTTATTCCTGGCAGCATATTCTTAGCAGCAGTTTATACTGTATGTCATTGTGTCTGTCCCACAGGCCTCCTCACACACCTCAGTGTGAGAATAACTGTCCTATTTGGCACATTGATCCCAGCGTGAAAGCTGCTGTGATCACACCGCGACTGCTGCAACTCTCCAACCCCAAACGGAACCATCCAGACTTCCTAAGCAACAGAGAGGTAAGATCCTAAAGCACTCATGAACACACTGAGAAAACCTTCGCGGGCAATGCTAAAAGATACACATGTTGGCTGACAAGTTGCATCAGCGTTGTTGTCTGTCTTTTCTTTTCATTCCACTTTCTACTTCTACTCCTCTACATGTCAGAGGGAGATATTGTACTTTTTACTCTTTATTTACTAGTTATAATGTATTCTACTTTACAACAATATAACAGCCTACAAGTCCATCTGAAATGATTAGATGATTAATAACTTAGTTGATTGACAGAACTGTTTTGACCTTTTCCAGTTTCTCAGTTGTATGAAGTACTTTTACGTTTTAATACCTTACGTGCATTGTCCTGATGATACTTACTCACTTTTACGTAAGTAACATGTTTTATGCAGGACTTTTACTTATTTGTTCTTTTTACAGTGTAGTATTAGTATTTTTATTTTAAGTAAAGGATCTGAATACTTCTTCAACCATTATATCTAATAATGAGAACTGGGACTTTATTTTCAGGTATTTAGTTAAAAACACATTCTCTGATTATTTTCATTATTTAAACTTACACATTGAATTACCAGAAGTTGTAATATATAGCAGTGCACAGTTTTATATACCTCTTATTTTACCTTCTCTATTTATCGTTACTAATGCTGTCCTTATGCTGCTCTCTGGGGAACAATAAAGGTTAGTCTTGTCTTATTATGCCTGTGGTTATAAATGTCAGGAAAAATGCTTTAAATGAGATTTTCTGTGATATTGGGCTACATAAATAGACTAGACTTTACTAGATTATACCCGCAAAAGGTGTATGAGGTCAGATTTTTCCTCGTCCTGTTGTGTTCCATAGACTGTTGTGTCCGTCGTTTCCTTTGCTTCCAAGACGGCTAAAATCTCCCGACGACTGGTCCAGCTGTCGCTGCCCAGACTGAAGCAGAGCAACGTCTGCCACGAGCTCAGAGACCCGGTGGAATCAATCTGGACCGTAAGTATCTCATTATTAACAGGTTCTTTGCTAGAAAGTCCTGTGGATTTAAAAAAAAAAAGAGCCTGGGATGGGACCAAACATTTCAACAAAAAACGAACAGTATTCACTTGTCTGTATGTTCGACATCAAACAATCAATTAAAATATTTTCCAACTGTTTGAACCAGCTCCCCGTCATAAACTGTGGAGTTGTTTTCACATAAAATAGTTCTAGGAATTGTTGGGTTGCTGTAAATAACATCACAGAGTACGGTCTAGACCTGCTCTTTCATCAAGAGCACAATGAGATAACTGGTGTCGTGATTTGGCGCTATATAAATAAAATTGATTTGAATTGAACTGAAATTCTTTCCCCATTCAAATCAAGGCATGGTGGTGGACTGGTAGCTGAAGAAGAAAAATGGTACAAATACATTTTTTTCTTCCTGAAAATCAACGGCCTTACCTTATTTCTGTGATGAACATGTATTCCTGACTCAACTTAGAAAATTATTCTAGATATGACAACTTATGTTTTTTCCATGGATTCAGTGGATTTTTTACATGAATTATAACCTCGTGACAAAAAACAAATCCCACTTCCACTTTCAATAGTGTTCTAGTAGAGACTGAGTGCATTCCCTATATGTATTGAGATAGCATATACTGTATGTTATTTCAATTGTTTGAAATTAAAATAAAGACAATATTTGTCAATAGATTAGGAAGTAAAATTTTATTTCAGAATTGTTTTTAAAACCCCAAATAAGTCACGGGTCAATTTGACCCGAGGGATGCCAGAATGTCCCGAAAGTGAAGACAATACAAGAGTTTGACGGCGTTTCTATCAGTACTAAAACTTTGTACTATAAATGTCCAAATCCAGGTGTCAAAGGCAGCGAGGACAGCCACAGCAAGTGCTCGTGTTGAAATGCTGGCGACACCAAAACAGCTTTCCACGGACTACATCCCTCCACGAGAACCAGAGTGGAGCCGGAACAACGTCCCGTCCATCTGAGCCTCTTTAAGTGGACACCTTACTTGAAGGTATCTACATAAAAGTGACATGACACTGTCATGAACGTGTCATAAACATTATAAACAAGTCATTAAGCTTTATGACATAACCTTCTTTTAGCAAATGTCATTTGGTTTATTCATGACAAGTTATGGTTATTGTTATGTTTTGGTCAGGGTTCATGTGTCATGACTGTGTTATGACAGTGTCATGTCACTCTTATGTAGATACCTTCAAGTAAAGTCAATTCTCAAAAGAATAAAGACAGTAATGACAATCATGTGGACATTTGACTTCTTTTGGTGCTTTACTTTAGCGTTTCCTCCTTTTCAATGTTTTTCAAATTCTTTTAAACTAATAACCTGTAAAGTGTGTGTTAGCAGAAAAGTAGTTAGATTTTTTTTCTTATAATTTGCAGTAATGCAATAAAACACCATAAACCCCAAAAATAAGAGAAGCCCTATCTGACTGCCAACCCCAAACAACTGACCAAAAACTCAAGATGAACAAGAACAACAGGATTAAGTGACAGGATCTAATTTTCAGCATGAAAAATACTAAAACAAATTAATATAAACTGTGAAAATATCATATTTAAATGACAACATTTTAAGAATTGGGTACTCGGTACCTACCCGATTCTAAGTGCTGTTTGTAATGTATTTCATAATGACTCTGATGAAGGCCACAAGATGAAGCACCTCAGTCTTACAATAAGTTGTTCTATATAATACAAGTGTTGCTGGAGTTTTGAGCTCTCAAGACTCATTTCCCCTCTCCATGCACCTTAGAGTTAGAGGAAGTGGTGCCAGAAACCCCCCACCCTACATCTACATTTTCCCAAAACCATCATGAAAGATTATAAAAGTATTAAACATGTTCAAATTCCAACCTCAATTTGAGACGTCTGGAGGGGAAATGTAAATGAGAACGACGCGTCTGTTTCTTTGCGGTTCCGTTGATATTGTTACCATGTGTATAAAACTTTGAATCCAAAAATTTGGACTCGGACACTAGACTTTATGAGAGATTGCCGGTTTGAATCTCAGACCTTTTGAATAAATCAGAACAGAAAAAAATGAATAATGTCAGGAATAAAAACATCAGCCTCAGTCTGAGGTGATCCACAGGGTTTTTAGTTTTTCTTTGCAGTTTATCTGGATTTTGCATTTATATCACTACCATGTGTGTATGAATCGTGGTGCAGAGACAGCTTCAGGTCACAGACTTTTGTATTTTAGCTTTTAAAGAGTAATTATTCCACCGATGCGACATTGTGCTTTCTTGGTCAGTTTCACCGCTTCCTCTCCACCATTCTCTGACGTTGTTGATTTGGGACAGATGTGTGTCTGCCATAAGACATTTTTTCCACTCTTAGACATGTTGAAAAGTGCCACTTCAGGCCACTGCGTATGTGCAGTCTGAGTGTGAGGAACAGTTTATCAAAGCGTTTCAGAAGCTTCCCTTTCAGAGTTCATGACTTTCTGGAAATGCCACAATCTTGCCACAGTTTAGTTTACAAAGAGTGCCAGGGCTTCAGTCTGGAAATCCACTGTAATCTCACTTACACTTGTGTAAGTGACTGTTGCATAAACAATACTCTCAGTTGATGTGTTGACAGGCGGAGGCCCTGTGCTGAAATTTGATTTGCGAGCAGTGCAGACAGCGGAAGTCAGTGCAGGCTTTAGATCCGTACAGTTTTGTGGCTCGGCCCGGCCCGGCCCGGCTAGACATCAAAGGGGATTGAAACGGAGTCCCACTGGGAGGCTAATCTGGGATTAGCCTGCTGCGTTTGTGACCTGAGACCACAAGGTAGTGAGAGGGAGGTGGTTGGGGAGATGGGGACAGACATTTAAAAAAAAAAGGAAATTTAGCCAAACAAACATGGCTCAACAGTTGAGCACGAGATACACACCAACTTGTTGAAACATTGCTCTATAGCACTTCTATAGCACTGCTTCAGGTCAAAAAATCCACTGTGCATCTTTAAGGAGAACTGATTGGTGTTTGACTTTCACACAAGGTGTTCTTTGTATTTTTTCCACCTCTAAACATAGTCAATCTTCAAAACGTCATAGAATACAGTCTGAAATTGAATCAACACTTTGACATTATTTTTTATATTTATTGAAGGACTGTTGTTTTGTATTTTGCTGTGCAGACATGTAATGCCTAAACAGTCAATTCATTTGCAATCAATAGACAATAAAAGTCAATCAACTAAAAACAAACAACATTTTGGACACCTGTTTTATAAATTGATTAAACCTCTCTTTATTTTTTATTTCACCTCAATTTAACCAGGTAGGTCGTTGAGAACAGGTTGTCATTTGCAACAATGACCTGGCCAAGAAGAGCATAAGCTTCCAAGACAACATACAGTTTTGCATACTTAAAAACAGGAAAACAGAATAAAATACAATAGGCCACACAAAGTGCAGATAATAGAGAGTGTGAAAGTGAAAAGGTAATAACACAATATACACATGAATAGAGAGTCTTTAACATGGCTGAGATGTTGTGAAGAGTACAATATACAGTTAGTGCAAATAGTGGTCTAGTTAGTGATGTAGGTTAGTAATAATAAAATAAGTATGAAATGCTGAATGTAGTGAAGAGTCTACAGTTAGTGCAAATGGTGGTGAAGGTGCTATTGTAGATCAGTAATAAGACAATATGCATGAATAGACAGACTGTATAAATGTTGAAGAGTCAATGTAAATGTGAATTGACGTACTATATTAAATGCTGAAATGTGGTAAAGAGTCGACATACAGTTAGTGCAGAGTTGTGGTCTAGATAGAGATGTAGAGCAGTGGAGTGTTCTAAAACTGTGTGATACAAAGGTGTGAAGAAAAAAAAACAGTTGAGCATATCAGGGCAGACGAAGAGTGCAAAAGAGCAAGAACAGACTATGCAATGATGTCGTCCATCTGTGCAAATATGCAATTGGGCGTGACAGGGATAATGTGGCAAGGGTCTGCAAAACAGTGGGTGAAAGATGGATGAAAGAATAACAAGCACGTGCAGTGATTGGACCGGAGCTCAGACAGACACGATTTGAATGCAGTTAGTGGGGTAAGGGCTCTGACTGTTGGTCGTACAAAACAAGCAATATGAAGACATCACTTTGAGAAATTGTAAGATTTTCTGACACAAAGTAAGTCATTAATGGACAGTTTAATGAATAATGAAAATAGTCAATATTTGCCGCCACATTTGTATTTTTGCAAGGTTTACTGTATTGCATTTTGGTATCTCGATGTAGCTTTTATCATGTCCACACCCATGTTCTGGATGCAAATGCAGATTATTACCTGATAAGTTATTCTCTAAGAAGGCTCAGTGGCATACAGTAAATACATTGACTTATACATTGCTTATTTTCCGCATTGTACTCCTGGCTTTAGTTCACTGTGTCATTGCTGCCTTGGTGTTGTCAAATGTTCTGTGCCAATGCCCTCACACAGGATGTTGTGTAGGCTACAGTGAGCCACACCTTCTGCTAAACACCGGAAAAAGTTCAAACAACACATCCTGCTCTCTCAGATATGGAGACAAACGCTTAGCTTTCTTCTTTTGACACCTTTGTGCTTTACACCAGAGTAATATATCTTTAACAGTTCAATCATTTATAAAAACTATGCCCTATTTGAACAAAATTAACTAAAACCTCGCTTAAAATTATTCCATATGTGTATGTACCCTCTCATAAATCTTTCTTACAAAAAGTTTGAGTGTAGAACTCTTTATTTTTTGTTCGCATGCTGTAATTCTGCCAACAACAGTTTCAGGGTGGAGTTACAGGAACTCTTTCCAAACTAACTTCTTTGGTAAATATTCCTTGAGCAGGGAGAAACTGGCAGCAGCAACAGCACTCTGTCTGATGCCACTGTGGGTTTGAACTAGAACTCAATATTTACTTTATTAATCACCATTTATGCTGCAAGAGATGAGGCACATCCGTATGGTTATAATTTGGTTTATTTGTTTGAGTAAATGTTCCAAAACAAGAGAAACAGATGTGGGAAAAATGTCTGAAAGGGCTGTATAAGTCGAGAGATGGTCAAACTTTAGTTTGGAAGTAGAGGAACGGCTGCATTTCAGAGAGTGTCTGAGGGTGCTTGACCATGTTTCCCACATTTTTTCCTAAAATTTATCAATGACAGTACATTTCGAGTTGTGAGCAGATCAGTGCTGGCTAGCTAATTTTGGTGTGTGTGTGGTTGTGTTCATTCAGAAGGTTAAAGGTCAAAGATGCACTCTCCAATTTTTCCATGGCACTGTAGCACCCCACATCCTAAACCTTCCTCCCACATGTTGGTATTCTGTAAGTCAACATATGGGATTGGAGCTGGATGCGGAAACTGAATCATGAGTATTTTTAAATGGATAATGTCAACAGTTTGTGAAAACATTGCTTGCTTGATAGGTTTCAAGATGTCAATGTAAATTACCGAGAAACAGCTGTGGCAGTGACAATCTTAGATCTCTGGCTCCCTTTAACAGTGCTCATTAAATATTTACAAAAAAAACAACGCACACAAGTCAAACAAAAGAGAATTGAATACATAGAGTGCAAGTTAAAATAAGTCAATAAAAAGTCACAGTATAGTATGTTAGAAAAAAAGTCTTAGTATAGTATGCTAGAAGCAAGTCATCAAAAGTCATAGTATAGTACGTCATAAAAAGTCGTGGTATAGTATGTCGTAAAAAAGTCATAAAAAAATCATAGTATAGTATGTCATAAAAAGTCATAGTATGTCAGAAAGAATGTCTGAAAAAAGTCATAGTATAGATTGTCATAAAAAGTCGGAAAATTCATAGAATAGTATGTCAAAAAAAGAAAGGAAAACAGTCATAGTATAGTATGTCAGAAGAATTTGAGAAAAAAAGTCATAGTAGAGTAAGTCACAAAAGTCATAGTATTTCATAAAAAAAAGTTATAACAGGTCATATTATAGTATGTCAGAAAAAGTAAAAAAAAAAGTTATAGCATAGTGTTACATTAAAAAGTTAGAGAATGTCAGAAAAAGTCATAGTATAATATATTAGAAACAAGTCAAAGGTCATAGTATACTATGTCAGAAAAATGTCTGAAAAACTCATAGTATAGAATTTCAGAAAAGTCATAGTATTTCATAAAAAAGTTACAACCAGTCATAGCATAGTATGTCAGAAAAAGTTACAGTATGTCAGAAAATGTCATTAAAAGTCATAGTATAGTACGATATGTCAAGAAAAAAATCTCTGAAAAAAATTCATATAATAGTTTGTCATAAAAAGTCAAAAATGTCATAGTATAGAATGTCATAATATAGTATGTCAGAAAAAGTACAAACACTTAATAGCATGTCAGAAAAATGACAGAAACAAGTCATAGTATAGTATGTCATAAAAAAGTCGGAAAAAGTCATAGAATAGTATGTGTTATGGTTGTGGAAGGAGGACCCAAACGCAGAGAGGCAGGAAACGTAGAAAGGCTTTATTGTCTTAGGCCGGGCAAACTCAGGAAGTTCAACATAAATCCAAGAGCCGGCACAGTGAAAGACAAAAATCCAAAACGGGAGCCAAACACCACCAAGAAAACTCACGGGGAAGGCTGGAGGGCAGGCGAGGTCACAGACAGGATCACAGACAGGAGCACAGGCAGGATCCCAGGCAGGATCACAGGCAGACTGGAGATGTGCAGCACATGACAAGACACAGAGCCAGGCTGCATGCAGAGACAGGTCAAAACGACAAAGCACAAGACAAAAGGAACACAGAGGTTAAGTACAAGAGGTAATGAGGTAATGGGGAACAGGTGAGACGTCAGGTGAAGCACATTAGGGCGAGGCAGGACAATCAGACAAGCACCACGAAAAAGTAGACAAGATCAGACAAGACAGGAAACCAGACTATCAACATAAAACAGGAAGCAGGACAACAGACACTTACCAGAACAGACCAAGAAACAAACACAAGGAGCAAGACAGGAAAGATAACCCCAGTAAAAACCCCAAACCATAACAGTATGTGAGAAAAAAAGTAAGAAAATAGTATAGTATGTCCGAAAAATTTAAGAAAAAAGTCATATTTTAGTATGTCACAGTATAGTATGTCCTGAAAAAGTTATAGAATGTCAGAAAAAGTCATAGTATAATATATTAGAAACAAGTCATCAAAGGTCATAGTATAGTATGTCAGAAAAATGTCTGAAAAAGTCATAGTATAGTTTGTTAGTATAGCAAGTCATGAAAGATTAAGAACATGTCATAGTATTTTATGTCATAAAATTCATAGTATAGTATGTCGTAAAAGAGTTAGAACAAGTCACAGTAAAGTATACCATAAAAGTCTTAGTATTGTATGTCATGAAAATGTCATAAAAATATTTTATAGTTTGTCAAAAAAGTGATAAAAAGTCATAGTATAGCATGTCATCAAAAAGTCATGAAAAGTCACAGTATGTTGTAAAAATTTCATAAAAAGTGATTTATAGTACAGTATGTCATAAAATGGTCATTAAAAACCATAATGTAGTTTTTCATAAAAATGTCATAAAAAGTTATAGTATAGTACATCGGAAAAATGTCAGAAAAAGTCACAGAATGATGTTTCAGAAACAAGTCATAAAGACATCGTAGTGCAGTATATCATAAGAGGTCATGAAAAGTAATTTATAGTCTTATGTCTTGAAAAAGTCAGAAAAAGTCACAGTATAGTGTATCATAAAAATGTCAAAAATACCTAAAAGTGTTGTAGTGTAGTATGATATAAATAGGTCAATAACAAAACTCGTAGTATGTCAAGTAAAATTTCAAGAAGAGAGTCTGTGACGGCCCATCTGTTGTGGCTTTGCTGCTGACATGTTGCTCTCTCTCTCTTCAGGGCTGCAGAGTCAGTCATCAGCAGCACGGAACACGCATTGGCCTGCTGAGCCCACGCATGGATGAAGAAGCATAAAAAGTGTCATACTATAAATAAATAAATAAAAAAGTCATAGTACAGTATATGATCAAAAAAGTCATAGTATAGTATGTCATGAAAAAGTCATGAAAATTTCATATCATAGTATGTCATAAAATGTATAGTATAGTGTGTCATAAAAAACAGGTCATAGTTTAGTATGTCATGAAACTCTCGTAAAAATATCATATTATAGTATGTCATAAGAAATGTCATAAAAGTCATAAGTATAGAATGTCGTGAAAAATGTCATAAAATAGTCGTAGTATAGTAAGTCATGAAAGAGTAAGAATAAATCATGGTATTTTATGTCATAAAATTCATAGTATAGTATGTCGTAAAAGAGTTAGAACAAGTCACAGTAAAGTATATCATAAAAGTCTTAGTATTGTATGTCATGAAAATGTCATAAAAATATTTTATAGTTTGTCAAAAAAATCTGATATAAAGTCATAGTATAGTATGTCATCAAAAAGTCATAAAAAGTCACAGTATGTTTTAAAAATGTCATGAAAATGTCATATAGCAGGTCATAAAAAGTCATAAAAAGTCTTTAAAAAGTCCTAGTATAGTATGCCATATAAAAGTCATAGAAATTCACAGCATGGTATGTCATAACAAAAGTTATAAAATGTTGTAGTGTAGTATCTTATGAAAAAGTCACAAAAATGTGTTATAGTATCTCATAAATTACATTAAAAGTCACAGTATAGTATGTCATGAAAATGTCATAAAAATATCATATTATAGTATGTGATAAAAGTCAAAAAAGTAATTTTTTAGTATGTCATGACAATTTTCATAAAAAAGTTATAGTACAGTAATTCATGAAAGAGTAAGAACAAGTCATAGTACTGTAGGTCATAAAAAGTCATAAAAATATCATATTATAGTCAAAAAAGTCATAGTATAGTGTGTCATAAGAAATGTCATGAAAAAGACATGGTATAGTAAGTCATAAAAAGTCATAGTATTGAATGTCATAAAACGTCATAAAAATGTAATGTTATAGTATGTCATAAAAGTCAAAAAGGTCATAGTACATTAAGTCATAAAAAAGGTTGTCATGGTATAATATCTCATGAAAATGTCATAAAAATATATCATAGTATGTCAAAAAACTGTGATAAAAATGAATATTTTACTATGTCATGAGGAACGTCATAAAAGTCATAAAAAGTAATAGTTTAGTATGTCATGAAAAATTTCATAAAAAAGTCGTAGTATAGCAAGTGATGAAAGATTAAGAACATGTCATAGTATTTTATGTCATCAAATTCATAGTATAGTATGTCATAAAAAAGTTAGAACAAGTCACAGTAAAGTATATCATAAAAGTCTTATTATTAAATGTCATGAAAATGTCATAAAAATATATTATAGTTTGTCAAAAAAGTGATAAAAAGTCATAGTATAGTATGTCATCAAAAAGTCATGAAAAGTCACAGTATGTTGTAAAAATGTCATCAAAACGTCATATTATAGTATGTCATAAAAAGTCATAAAATGTCATAAAAACATTTTATAGTTGTAAAATGTCATAAAAAGTGATTTATGGTACAGTATGTCATAAAATGGTCATTAAAAACCATAATATAGTTTTTCATCAA
>NC_048416.1:26361310-26378109 GCF_013103735.1 Etheostoma cragini
AGAGTCAGTCATCAGCAGCACGGAACACGCATTGGCCTGCTGAGCCCACGCATGGACGACGTAGCAGTAGCCAGTCTTCGTGGGCAGACCCTCTTCCACCATCTTTGCTATGTTTCTTTTGGTTCTAACAACACCCTTACACAGCACATTTTCACTCCTCCACTCACAACACTACTTACTTTACTCCTACAGATTTCTCCCATCCATTTGTTCTTTTTGTTTTGACTATTTTTTGGTAAATAATAAATTGTTGTGCTAGTATACTTGTGTGCCTCCCATTTGTTGGTCCAGCCTGTTCCTTTACAGTCCTTGTATAATATGCCATAAAAAGTAATTGCATAGTATGCCATAAAAATGTAAGAAATGTTGTGGTATGCCAGACAAATGGCATGTGTCATAATATAGTATATAATAATAAATGTCATAACAAATGTCATATATATTTATATCAACAAATACAATGTAGCAAAATGACATAATACATACAGTATATATTTATGGTAGGCTGAGGGGATTAAATAAAATAAAAAAGTCATAGTACAGTATATCATCTAAAAAGTCATAGTATAGTATGTCATGAAAAAGTCATGAAAATGTCATATCATAGTATGTCATAAAATGTATAGTATAGTGTGTCATAAAAAACAGGTCATAGTTTAGTATGTCATGAAACTCTCGTAAAAATATCATATCATAGTATGTCATAAGAAATGTCATAAAAGTCATAAAAAGTAATAGTGTAGTATGTTGTGAAAAATGTCATAAAAAAGTCGTAGTATAGTAAGTCATGAAAGAGTAAGAACAAGTCATAGTATTTTATGTCGTAAGATTCATAGTATAGTATGTCGTAAAAAAGTTAGAACGAGTCACAGTATGTTGTAAAAATGTCATGAAAATGTCATATTATAGCATGTCATAAAAAGTCTTTAAAATGTCCTAGTATAGTATGCCATATAAAAGTCATAGAAATTCACAGCATAGTATGTCATAACAAAAGTTATAAAATGTTGTAGTGTAGTATCTTATGAAAATGTCACAAAAATATGTTATAGTATCTCATAAATTACTTTAAAAGTCACAGTATAGTATGTCATGAAAATGTCATAAAAATATCATAGTATAGTATGTGATAAAAGTCAAAAAAGTAATTTTAGAGTGTGTCATGAAAATTTTCATTAAAAAGTTGTAGTACAGTAATTCATGAAAGAGTAAGAACAAGTCATAGTATTGTGGGTCATAAAAAGTCATAAAAATATAATATTATAGTGTGTCATAAAAGTCAAAAAAGTCATAGTATAGTGTGTCATAAGAAATGTCATGAAAGTCATATAAAGTGTGTCATAAAAGTCATAAACAGTAATAGTATAGTGTGTCATGAAAAAAATCATAAAAAAGTCATGGTATAGTAAGTCATGAAAGAGTAAGAACAAGTCATAGTATGGTATGTTATGGAAAGTACTTCTTATAGTATGTCATAAAAAAGTGATAAAAAGTGACAGTATGGTATGTTATGAAAATATCATAAAAAAGTCATAGTACAGTATGTCATAAAAAGTCATAGTATTGTATGTCATAAAATGTCATAAAAATATAATGTTATAGTATGTCATAAAAGTCAAAAAGGTCATAGTACATTAAGTCATAAAAAAGGTTGTCATGGTATAATATCTCATGAAAATGTCATAAAAATATATCATAGTATGTCAAAAAACTGTGATAAAAAGTAATATTATACTATGTCATAAGGAACGTCATAAAAGTCATAAAAAGTAATAGTTTAGTTGGTCATGAAAAATGTCATAAAAAAGTCGTAGTATAGCAAGTCATGAAAGATTAAGAACAAGTCATAGTATTTTATGTCATAAAATTCATAGTATAGTATGTCATAAAAAAGTTAGAACAAGTCACAGTAAAGTATATCATAAAAGTCTTATTATTAAATTTCATGAAAATGTCATAAAAATATATTATAGTTTGTCAAAAAAGTGATAAACAGTCATAGTATAGCATGTCATCAAAAAGTCATGAAAAGTCACAGTATGTTGTAAAAATGTCATCAAAATGTCATATTATAGTATGTCATAAAAAGTCATAAAATGTCATTAAAACATTTTATAGTTGCAAAATGTCATAAAAAGTGATTTATGGTACAGTATGTCATAAAATGGTCATTAAAAACCATAATATAGTTTTTCATCAAAATGTCATAAAAAGTCATAGTATAGTACATCAGAAAAATGTCAGAAAAAGTCACAGTATGATGTTTCAGAAACAAGTCATAAAAACATCAAAGTGCAGTATATCATAAGATGTCATGAAAAGTAATTTATAGTATGTCTTGAAAAAGTCAGAAAAAGTCACAGTATAGTGTATCATAAAAATGTCAAAAATACCTAAAAGTGTTGTAGTATAGTATGATATAAATAGGTCAATAACAAAACTCGTAGTATGTCAAGTAAAATTTCAAGAAGAGAGTCTGTGACGGCCCATCTGTTGTGGCTTTGCTGCTGACATGTTGCTCTCTCTCTCTTCAGGGCTGCAGAGTCAGTCATCAGCAGCACGGAACACGCATTGGCCTGCTGAGCCCACGCATGGACGACGTAGCAGTAGCCAGTCTTTGTGGGCAGGCCCTCTTCCACCATCTTTGCTATGTTTCTTTTGGTTCTAACAACACCCTTACACAGCACATTTTCACTCCTCCACACACAACACTACAGTTGTATGTTTACTGTATGTTTTATTACTTTACTACTACACATTTCTCCCATCCATTTGTTCTTTTTGTTTCAAATATTTTTTGGTAAATAATAAATTGTTGTGCTAGTATACTTGTTTGCCTCCCATTTGTTGTTCCAGCCTGTTCTTATACAGTCCTTGTATAATATGCCATAAAAAGTAATTGCATAGTATGCCATAAAAATGTAAGAAATGTCATTGTATGCCATACAAATGGCATGTGTCATAATACACTATATAATAATAAATGTCATAAAAGATGTCATATACATATATAGCAACAAATACAATGTAGCAAAATGACATAATACATACAGTGTATATTTGTGGTAGGCTGAGGTGATTGGGGTCCCTGATAATCCTGTTGGCCTTCTTCACACACTTGTTGGGTGTGGTGGCCCTCCATCTGAGCTCCATCCTGGTCATGTGCTGAGCCCTTTAGAGCCTTACAGTTGCGAGAGTGGTATAACTGCCATACCAGATGGTGATACTGTTGATGGTGTACCTGGAGCATTGTACATCCATGACCTGGAATGTAATATTCTCAGCCTGTGAGGAAGAAGAGCAGTTGTTTTGCTGTCTTGATGATGGTTACTGTGTGGTGAGTCCAGGTCTTGTACTCGCAAGAAGCATAAAAAGTGTCATACTATAAATAAATAAATAAAAAGTCATAGTACAGTATACGATCAAAAAAGTCATAAAAAGTCATAGTATAGTATGTCGTGAAAAAGTCATGAAAATGTCATATCATAGTATGTCATAAAATGTATAGTATAGTGTGTCATAAAAAACAGGTCATAGTTTAGTATGTCATGAAACTCTCGTGAAAATATCATATTATAGTATGACATAAGAAATGTCATAAAAGTCATAAAAAGTAATAGTATAGTATGTCCTGAAAAATGTCATAAAAAAGTCGTAGTATAGTAAGTCATGAAAGAGTAAGAACAAGTCATAGTATTTTATGTCATAAAATTCATAGTATAGTACGTCGTAAAAAGTTAGAACAAGTCACAGTAAAGAATATCATAAAAGTCTTAGCATTGTATGTCATTAAAATATTTCAGAAAATTATTTTATAGTTTGTCAAAAAAATGTGATATAAAGTCATAGTATAGTATGTCATCAAAAAGTCATAAAAAGTCACAGTATGTTGTAAAAATGTCATGAAAATGTCATATTATAGCATGTCATAAAAAGTCAAAAAAGTCTTAAAAAAGTCCTAGTATAGTACGCCTCATAAAAGTCATAGAAATTCCCAGCATAGTATGTCATAAAAAAAGTTATAAAATGTTGTAGTGTAGTATCTTATGAAAATGTCACAAAAATATGTTATAGTATCTCATAAATTACATTAAAAGTCACAGTACAGTATGTCATGAAAATGTAATAAAAATATCATATTATAGTATGTGATAAAAGTCAAAAAGGTAATTTTATAGTATGTCATGAACATTTTAATAAAAAGGTTATAGTACAGTAATTCATGAAAAGGTAAGAACAAGTCATAGTATTGTAGGTCATAAAAAGTCATAAAAATATCATATTATAGTGTGTCATAAAAGTCAAAAAAGTCATAGTATAGTGTGTCATAAGAAATGTCATAAAAGTCATAAGAAAGTGTGTCATAAAAGTCATAAACAGTAATAGTATCGGGTGTCATGAAAGAGTAAGAACAAGTCATAGTATGGTATGTTATGGAAAGTACTTTTTATAGAATGTGATAAAAAAGTCATAAAAAGTGATAGTGTGGTATGTTATGAAAATATCATTAAAAAGTCATAGTAGAGTATGTCATAAAAAGTCATAGTATTGTATGTCATAAAACGTCATAAAAATATAATGTTATAGTATGTCATAAAAGTCAAAAAGGTCATAGTACATTAAGTCATAAAAAAGGTTGTCATGGTATAATATCTCATGAAAATGTCATAAAAATATATCATAGTATGTCAAAAAACTGTGATAAAAAGTAATATTATACTATGTCATAAGGAACGTCATAAAAGTCATAAAAAGTAATAGTTTAGTATGTCATGAAAAATGTCATAAAAAAGTCTTAGTATAGCAAGTCATTAAAGATTAAGAACAAGTCATAGTATTTTATGTCATAAAATTCATAGTATAGTATGTCATAAAAAAGTTAGAACAAGTCACAGTAAAGTATATCATAAAAGTCTTATTATTAAATTTCATGAAAATGTCATAAAAATATATTATAGTTTGTCAAAAAAGTGATAAAAAGTCATAGTATAGCATGTCATCAAAAAGTCATGAAAAGTCACAGTATGTTGTAAAAATATCATAAAAAGTGATTTATAGTACAGTATGTCATAAAATGGTCATTAAAAACCATAATATAGTTTTTCATAAAAATGTCATAAAAAGTTATAGTATAATACATCGGAAAAATGTCAGAAAAAGTCACAGTATGATGTTTCAGAAACAAGTCATAAAAACATCGTAGTGCAGTATATCATAAGAGGTCATGAAAAGTAATTTATAGTCTTATGTCTTGAAAAAGTCAGAAAAGTCACAGTACAGTGTATCATAAAAAATTTCAAAAATACCAAAAAGTGTTGTAGTATAGTATGATATAAATAGGTCAATAACAAAACTCGTAGTATGTCAAGTAAAATTTCAAGAAGAGAGTCTGTGACGGCCCATCTGTTGTGGCTTTGCTGCTGACATGTTGCTCTCTCTCTCTTCAGGGCTGCAGAGTCAGTCATCAGCAGCACGGAACACGCATTGGCCTGCTGAGCCCACGCATGGACGACGTAGCAGTAGCCAGTCTTTGTGGGCAGGCCCTCTTCCACCATCTTTGCTATGTTTCTTTTGGTTTTAACAACACCCTTACACAGCACATTTTCACTCCTCCACTCACAACACTACTTACTTCACTACTAAAGATTTCTGAATTTCATAAAAATATTTTATAGTTTGTCAAAAATGTCATAAAATGTCATAAAAAGTCACAGTATGTTTTAAAATGTCATAAAAAGTGACTTATAGTACGGTAGGTCATAAAATGGTCATTAAAAACCATGATATAATTTTTCATAAAAATGTCATAAAAAGTCATAGTACAGTACAGTAGTATAGTATGCCATGTAAAAGTCATAGAAATTCACAGTATAGCATGTCATAAAAAAGTTACAAGATGTTGTTGTGTAGTATGTGATAAAAGTCAAAAAAGTAATTTTATAGTATGTCATGAAAATTTTCATTAAAAAGTTATAGTACAGTAAGTCATGCAAGAGTAAGAACAAGTCATAGTATTGGATTTTACAAAAGGTCACATAAATATCATATAATGGTGTGTCATAAAAGTAAAAAAAGTCATAGTATAGTGTGTAATAAGAAATGTCATAAAAGTCATAATGAAGTATTTCATAAAAGTCATAAAAAGTCATAGTATAGTATTTTATGAAAAAGTCATAAACAGTCATAGCATTGTATGTCATAAAAAAGTCCTAAAAGTCATAGTGTAGTAAGTCATGAAAGAGTAAGAACAAGTCAGTACAGTATGTTATAGAAAGTCATAGCATTGCATGTCATAAAAAAGCCATAAAAGTCATAGTGTAGTATGTCATGAAAATATCTTAAAAAAGTCATAGTCTAGTATGTCATGAAAACTTCATAAAATTGTATTATAGTACGTCAAAAAAATGTGATAAATAGTCATTGTATAGTATATTATATAAAAGTCATAAAAAGTCATAGTATAGTGTGTCATCAAAAAGTCATAAAAAGTCATGGAAATTTAGTATGGCATAAAAAGTAATTAAAACAATTCATATTTCATATCATATATGTTTTAATCATCCACAATCCATGTAAATACTTTTAATTTCAATAGCTTGATTTCACACGCTACTTGGATAATGTGTCAAACCATGTCTCCTTGACAAGCGTCTATCAGTTTAGGAATAACAACTTGTAAAAAGAACACCGGTTGCGTGGAATTACATGTTGTCATCAATGCAAGTGCTGCTAGCTAAAGTTAGAGATTTTGGTTGACAATTCGGCAGTTCAACGTGGAAGAGAGATGGAAAAGATGCGTGTGCACGTTTCTTGAGCGGCCCTCAATCATGTGCTGGCTGCCTAAACTGGCACTCAGTCAGCAAAACTTTGAGAACCTCTGCATTACATCGATTGCAGTAGCACAAAGTGATGCAAACTGAGCCTGGCAGCAGCTAAATAGCAGATTCCTCACAGCCCTGCAGAGTCCTCTTAGCAACAGACAAAACCAGACTCCATTTAAATTCTGCACACACTCTCATCTGCTCTTATGGCGCCATCAGACACTCAGATCATCCTTTCACTGGAGTGACTTGGGGACAGAGAGCGCTAAGGCACATGTTCTCTGTTGTACAAGATCTGTGCAAGAGAGCAGAAAGTACCAGGGCTTTATGACCTCCCACCGTAATATCAGTAATCAAGCTGTTTAAGTTTATTTCACCGTAAAGTCACTATGGATCGGTTCACAGCTGAATGCCTTGAACATTTATCCTGCAAAACGTACATACCTCTTCCTGCTTTTTCTACTAATTAAATAGTGAAACTATAGTCTCCCATTTAATAATTTGTTGAAATTTCATTAAGTAATCTTTCTTTATTTTTACTGGCTTATATTGGCAAGAAGGTAGGGAATATCACAGCAGTTTTTAAGGCATTTAAGACTAGCCAAATTAAAAGTTGCACAAGTCAACATTGCTATTAAAATGTAAATATTTAATGTCTTAATGCTGACCACAAGAACGATTTGGCATTCAAACATTTTCCTTTTCAGCATTGTTGTTATTTTTAATCTCTTTGATGCATGGTCCTTATAATTACTGTAAATGGTCACGATGTCTGACATGGTTTTATTTTATTGTTGTCCTATTTTTTTGTTCCAAGAATTTATCTGGTCAAAACATGTGAAACTAATTATTTTGCTTTGAAGTTATTTTAGAAATCAAATTTAGCGGTCTCAAGTCTCACAGCAATCAAAGTTCAAGCCAAGCCTTAAGTCTTCATTTAATGGTGTGTGACATGGATTACATATATTTTATGACTGGAAATCTTATTTTACATATCAATATCAATATATGTCATGAAATACGTAGTATGGGATAGTAGTATTAGTATTCGCTGGAAATTCAATTGAAAAACGTTCAGATAAAATAATGGGATTGGAATTTGGGAAAACCAGTGAATTAAAACTGACAAATCCAACATTTCCATTAATAATCAATCATTAATTTCCAACATTGTCAACTGTGGGCTAATACACCCAGAAACATGACTTCAAAAATGTATGGATAGTATAAACGGTGTAGCCACACTCAACAACAGGGTGATAAGTTGAGGCATGCTGACGTCTTTAAATTTGACTTGAATCAAAGGTCTACACAGATCTGAATACAAAAATCAACAGACCATGTAAATATTCCACTCCATGCAGCCATGAGTGTATTGCTGTGTTTTTGGATCCATACTTGGAATTAAAAATAGAAAAGTCTTGAACATTAGAGCCGTCCATCAAATGAGGTAACTAGAGCCAATGTTACTGTAAACTTCAATGTTTCACACATTGATAGCTGTGTTGTTATTCAAATTGACAACTTGGGGGTATTTACACACACATCACATAAAATGATAATTTAAACACTATAGGGGACGGTAACACATCACCCAAGAGACAACAGTGAAATACGATGTGTGACAATGTGTTTAAGCAGGGGCTTGAGGAACTGCGTGTGTGTGTGTGTGTGAATGCACAGTATACACCAAAATGCTTGTTTTTCAGCTAAACAGACAAAAGCAGCCCCAGGCTCAGGATACAGACACCACTGTGTGTGTTCTGCATCGCTACAGGACTCAGTTGTCCTCATAAGCAGAAGCACATTTTGGGCGTAGACAAGTAAAACGCCAGTAATCATGAATATCAGTGCTGTGTGTGTGTGTGTGTGTGTGTGTGTGTGTGTGTGTGTGTGTGTGTGTGTGTGTGTGTGTGTGTGTGTGTGTGTGTGTGTGTGTGTGTGTGTGTTTGTGTGTGTGTGTGTGTGTGTGTGCGCATGTCAGATGCCAGAGTAAACATTCACAACAGCCTGTTAAAAAGCAGCAGTGTGTTTTAGGAGCAGTTGAACTACCTGTTGGGTTGGTGTTGGTTTCTGTCGAGCTTGTTGTGTAGACTGTTCCCACAACCAGAGTGATTTCACTCCAGGCTCTTTGGCAGGATAGCTCTTCCCCTCTCTCTCTTTCTTCCACCTTCTTCAGTCTCTTCACACACAGACACACAGTTCAGGATTTCTTTCCTGTCCTGTAAATTGAGATCTGAAACCCCTCTCACTCTTTCGCTCCACTTTTTCAGTCTGATTTTTAGATGTTTTTGTTCCTCTACAGCACAATTTGTATAACAAAAAAAGGAAGTATCTAATACTCCAGCTACTTGGAGCTACCAGCTACTCATCAACTAAAAACCATGTACTGGCCTGTTTTCTCTTCTTTGATGGATGTTTGGCAGCTCAAGAAAGAAGTGATGGTTTCTTTGGTTCTCAAGGACTGCCAGCAAAACCTGACCTTTTAGATGAACTTTTAAACTCCTTTAACTCCACTTTAGCTGCTGGAAATATCCCTGAATCCTATCACAGAGAATACATACTGCATACCAACGCCAGGGCTGAAAAATCCTCTAAATTTCCATTTAAACGTTTAAGATGTTTGATTTGATCTTTCCATTTGTGTGCATCTTGTCCCAGAAATGCTTGTTTCTAACCAAGTTGTGGGGGTTTTACTCCCCGGAGTCCAAGGTTTCTTCATAAAAGGGAGTTTTTCCTCACCCCTGTTGCACTGTTTGCTTGCTTTTGGGGGAATTACTAGAATTGTTGGGGTTTTGTAAATTAGAGAGTGTGGTCTAGACCTACTCTACCTGGAAAGTGTCTCTAGATAACTTTTGTTAGGATTTAATACTTCAAATAAAATGGAATTGAATTGAAAATGTAGGTTTTTTTCTGAAGATGTAGTTCCTTAAAAACTGATCAAAAATACGTAAATTTTTCAATGATCCTATAACAGCTGACCACTGTAATTTTTAACAAGCGTTACTCAAATGAGAAGAAATAGTGCATCGGTTGGGGACTGTTTTCAACAGCGGATTAGTACATATTCAGGGTAGTGAGTACTAGAGCACTAGAAAATGCTTGTTAGTAGGATAAAACCATTGTTAGTTTTAATCTCTGCATAGAATTTCACAACAGTAGGAAAAGTACGGAACATCTTTTGAGGTGTAAAGCTCCAACTGGCTGCTGAGATCACATCCTCTTTTTTTTTTTTTTTTTTTTACAAAGAGTGACCAGAGTAAAAAAGGGACAATGTAATGACATCACCTGTCATTTGTTTAGCCCATGATGCCATTCAGCTCAGTCGGCTCACATGTCTACCTTCCCCTGCCTCCCTCCCTCTACTAGTGGAAATGTTCCGGATTTGTCCCTGGAAGTTCCTGGATAGCGGCAGCTGATTCCAGCAGCATCTATTGTAATCCCACAGCTTCCTTACATTTTGTATAGTCCCGTTAACGGAGAAGCATCCAGCTCTGCTCCCTGCGGACAGACATGCATACAAACAAAACCTGAAAACAAAAGCACACTGTCCCCCAACACACCCTACTCTAGCTGCCCCATTGTATAACTCGGCTCCCTCGGTATATTTGCACCCCATACGTACGGTAGCCTCAAAGCACACTCAAAAGTAATTTTAACTTATAATAACAACATCTTTATTTCTGTAAACATGGCGGATATATTGCCAACAACACACAAAGACCTTCACATTCCGTGCAGTAAGTTAAAATAGTTTCATAGATGCAAAAAGAGAGAATGTCAGATGGAGAGGGGAAGCGTGTGAGGATAGAGGGGTCAGTTTGTAGGGTCAGCACAGAGCTTCAGGCAGATTCTTCTTCAGTCTCAGTCCAACACTGATCCGAGTTCAGCCGGAAGACCCTCCGCCTGCCTCCACTGTGCGTTGCGTAGCTTGAACCATTTCTGGAGGACACAAATAAACAAAAAGAAAAAAGTTACAAACACACCCATGGGAGGTGTTAGAAACAGATAACAGGAGGTTTTTGTTCCGAGGCAAAACTTCTGCAGAGGCTGAAACACAAAAGCGATGAGGTGATGAGGTGTTCCGGCTGACAGAATACAGTCATGACATAAATATTCCTGAGCAGTTTCACAGGTGGAGTTTGAGTATTGTTATTGTGTTGAACAACTATTTTCAGATTTTTGTTTTCTTTCTTCTGTGACCAGAGCACAATCAAGACCAAAACCCCAAATCTGAAATCTATGATTAAAAGAGATTCATTAAGTTAACTTTCTGACTTGAATTATCTTCCGTAATCACATTAGAGTCACATTTTTTGTTGCATGTAAGAGTCACTGACTCATGCAGACACAGCCCAGTGACCCTGAGGCTAAGTGTTTTTCAGGAAAACCACAAAAGACAAATGTTTCTATCCTATTTTAACACACTGCTCAACCAATGACTGCTCTGCTGAGACTCTGGCCAGATGATGACTGCGCTGAGTGCCTCAACACACCCGTGACCCGGCACATTGCTGTATTGCGATTTGTGTTGTCAAGGGATACACAACAATGCTGACATCATCACGATAACGGCAAGCGGAAAGGGAGGGATTCGGTACGGCGGCCTTAAGACACGAGAGCCTGGCTGGCTTTGTGGACATGCGTCTGAGGAGGGATGGTTTCCACATTTTCACTAAAAACACATGAGCTTCCCATTTGGAGTCTTCTGGGTTTTCACTTAAGACTAAATCCGTTCGAGAACTGCTCTCTGAACTTGGTTGTTCATGTGTGCTTTGGGATTCCTTATTCACGAAGCTCATTTTTATGATGTAAGACATAAATTTGGGGGGAAACATTACAACAGTTTGTCAACACATATTTCTTAATTAAAGGTGCAGTAGGTAAGACTTATAAAACTAACTTTCTGTCATGTTTGCGGAAATTGACCCTATGTTTGTCTAGAACTACATGAAGCAGGTCATTAAAATTTAAAAATCCAGTCGGCGCCACATACAGCCTGTAGTGGGATTTGCATAAATCTACATCTCCCTGTTCAGATGCACCAATCAGGGCCAGGGGGGATATCTAACTGCGTGTCGATCACTGCTCATGCATGCACATTCATTCTCCCTTGTGGAGGGGGAGGGGCTTAGGAAACCGTTTGGTGTTTAGCAGGAAGCAACGAAGGACTGAGAAGTTGTCAATCTTTGCAATCCTACCTACGGCACATTTAAAGAGCATTCAGCCTATAAAGATTTAGTAAAACAGGCATCTTCTCTCCCAGGTTTTGAATGAAAGAAATTTATTTTGTACTTTATTATGTTTTTGTCTTTTTTTAAAAGACAAAATCTCTTTGAATGTCTTACAAAGGCATTATGCCACTTTAGAACAAGAATACAATTTATAATGCTGCTGACGCATACAATGGTACTTGTTTCTTTTTTTTCAATTGACTAGCCCTGAGTTACATAACAAAGTCTTTCAAACTTGACTCTACCTTACTGACTGCAGCACTGAAAAATGGTCTATGAAAGGAGTTCAAACATGCCGCACAGAGGCTGAAGCATGTGCTGTTAATAGGAAGCGGGGAGTGGTAGCTGGGGCTTGTGTGTGTGTGCGTGGGATTGGGGTGGCCACAAGAAGAAAAAGAAAACCAGAAAAAAACAACATCAGCTGAAAATGAAGTCAGGTCTTTTGATGAGGGGCCAGACCTTTAGCTCACCCTGGACCAGGCTTCCCCTGTCAGGTTGGCCCGGCACCTCCCACCTTTGTATACGATGAATGGAAACAGTCACTAACACTGGAGGAGGAATTAGGACGCAGTGCCGTTTAGTTGATCTAACATTTTTCATAGCTGCTCTGCAGACAGAGAGAGCTGCAGTATAAACCTCAGGGGATGGAGCCAAATAATGAAACACCTCTGCTGTTCTAATGAAGATGGGGCTTGGCAGCATTTGTGGTTAGCCAGATAAATAAGTGGGTATCTTTTTAAAGTTCCAATCTTTCATCTTGTACTAAATTCCCTATTTGTTTTTGCTGAGCTGTAGCAGAGTGGTACGTCCTGACAGCTGCATGTAGGTTTGTTGCCAGGAAGAAAACAGAGGCATATAAATCTCCACACAGCCGCCACGATGAAGAGATACCCACACTGACTGCTCAGGCCTCATTAGCTACTTGGCTTCAGTTAACTTTAGAATGCATTTTTGCAAATAGAGGACTGGATTTTGTCCTGTCTTACACAGCGTAGTTATTATAAAAGGCGGGGGGAATTTTACAGAAAGTATCACCACAAATGAATACAACTACCAGTAACGCTATATATATAATAATATATGGGCATGGGAGTATCATATCAAGAAAGATTTGAGAAAACCAGACCCCATCCTTTAAAGGGGTATTATAAACTAACAATGTTAAACAAAGATATCAGATTCCTTGTCATGAGAACTACTCAAATGATATCACACTATTGAACTGAAGGATCCAGGGCTTAAAAGGCATAATATCGCGACCTCTACTTTGTCTATTTTTAATTCTTTTGTATCAGTCTCTTAAGTTACCCTACCTTATGGAAGAAATATAGCTAGCTACTGAACAACAACGTCAGCTAACGTTTTTTGACACTTTGATGGAACTTAACCTGACACTTTGTAACTCACAGTAATAACGACCAATTTGACGCAATGTTCTAACATTCAGCAATTTTAGTTGCTTAGATTTCAATTTGAGTTCTAATCTGCGCCAGAAAATTACCAACTTCTTCTCTGGGGAATACCAATGATTAAACTTTACAACCACACTCCTGCTCTCCCCCTGACAGCTAATTTATAATCTTATATTATTATATTATTAGAAACTACATTTCTGTTAACCCTTTTCCTGACTGAGTCACAGGTGCATAGCATCGGTGAAAGCGACACAGGATGTTAAACCTGTTTCAAGCCCTTTAAACCTGTAATTGTTTGCAAATTCTAACTTGAAACACTGAATTGTATCATTATAATTGTTAGGGGGGCTAAGATGAAACTTCAAAATCGCCAATGATCTGACATAACTGACAGGCTTTAAATCAGTGCAGCTGACTATACCGGCTGCCTAACAGCTTGCGTTTCACTCACTCTTTATGCAAATAACTGCAACCCAAAGCATACTTTCAGGCTTCAAGTACTTTTTTCCGACATGTGTAACTACATTGACTTAGCTACGCAGCCGGCATAGACAAGATATAAAAGCTTGCATTCAAAAACTACTTCATCATGCTGTTGCCCTGAGCAATCAAGAGGAACTGGTTTCTGGACTCAAAGTGGAAAAACAAGTTGCAATCATGAGTCTGAAGTACACACGTTCTTGACTGGTGAAATGTGTGCACTGTTAGAGCTAATTATGTAAATAACCCACGTTCCATGGCATGTGACATCTAAATATGTCTGCCAGCCTCTACTGAATAAACAGGAGCAGATATTTGCCTGTGATGTTACGTCAATGCAAATTATATCATTTACATGTAGGGTTTTTCCTTCTAGGGAATACAGCTAAGCAAATAGTCATGTTGTTGCTCTGCTTAAAATCCTGATTAGGAATACCTACTGACAATTAATAAATGAGACATAAATGAGACAAAAATGAGGCATTCACCACTTACCCTCATTATGGGGGACAACTCTGAGGTCTTTCACAATGATCTATCTATCTATCTATCTATCTATCTATCTATCTATTGAAGGAATGCTACTGAAGTTGCCAGCAGAACATCAGTGCACTTCCAAGATGTTTTCGGCGCTCTGAAGCTTCACATCTGGCTCCTGATGTGACAGTTGCAGAGACTTTACAGTAAGACATTCCTCAGATAGAGGGATGGTGGGAGTGTTCACATGTGGGAGAGGGGTGGTGGAGATTAAATACCTAAGTAACAATGTGATGGTTCATGTAATTGTCAGTTATTGTGTAGTGGCCCTTTCTAGCTGGAGTGGGCGTTATGTTCCTGGTTTGAATAATGGTGTTTTTATTCATAAGCTCTGGAGCTGGAAGGGTCAGTCAATGGTTTGATTGATTGATTGATTGATTGATTGATTGATTGATAGACAGAACATTTTGATAATTGTCACTGGGAAGAACTCCAAACCTACTGTTGTTTAAGTGTCTCAGTTGGAAATATTTCGCTTTTCCTCATCTTAACAATATAATAGATTGAATGTTTTTAAATTCTTTTGGGCTGAACCGACATTTGATGACATCTGATTGGGCTCCAAGATCAAATTTTCTTTTTATGTTATATAGATGAAACAATTTATTTAAAAACCAATTCACATTTTAATTGATTATGAAAATATTTGGTAGTTACAGCCCGCATAAGCCTCAACTTGGGATTCTCTACATCATTTAAGGAAAAACAAAAACAGATCAAAATTTAAATATATATTTTCCTCAAAGTTTTTCCTCATGCTTACTCAAAAACTTTTTAAGTTGAGCATGTTTAGCTGATGAACATGTTGTTGAAAGCTCTGGAAAAAAAGATTGAGGTAAGAATATTTTGACTTTCACGTGTTTTGTAATGTGTTTGCAAATCAAATCTTTACCTTGCAACTACCAATTAGCTTCATCAACTGTTATTCTGCCAGTTAATTGATTTGTTTGGTATGCAAAATGTCAGAAAAAAAGTTTAAAATATCCATTACAATATCGCAAACCCAGGGTGATGTCTTTATATTATTTGTCTGTCCAGAACTCAAATCAGTTTGCCATTCCGAAAGACAAAGACATGCAAAAAAATCCTCTTATACGAGAAGCTAAGACCAGGGAATGTTTAGGAATGTTTAACCCGTTGACCACATCCGACCAAACATGACAGCAACATAAACACAAGCAGCGATAGCGACCACGTAAGAATAAACCCCTGAACTGAAACAGCGGCAGGAAACTCGACTCGGACATGACTTCATCAGGAAGAACAACAATCAATGGGGGCGCCGCTGCCTCTGTGGTCAGTGTTACTGTTTGTTCCTGTTCAAATTTCATCAGACTCTGACATTTGAACAGATATACTGTAATAGCCAGGATCCCACTGAGCACTGTCCACAGACCTGCTCCATTCACTGCTGGTCAAGCAGCTCCAGGTTCACTGTCACAGATGTAAAGGCTTGTTTTGCTTTTAGAAAAACTGGTTCTTGCTGACAAATACACACATGTTCATACTGTAGATCTCCCTTTAGCAATTAGTGGTTTATTCCTCAGAAGACACCCGACTGAGACATTGATAGTGATGCTGACAACACTCAAAACTTCCTTGACACTAACTTGTGATATTACTAAAATCAATTTCCTGAGCTTAGATCGCTTGTTATTGTTTTCCTGTCTGTGCTGGTAATTTAAGTAAAACCTCTCAAATTGGTAGAGATGCAAAGTAACAAAGTGCACTTCAAGTATTTTTTTGGCAACATTACAAATGTTCCACTAGTAACTTTGAAGATTAAAGTCATAAAAATTGATGTAATGCTTTAGATGAAACCTCTCATTGCTTAGTCATATGTAGCTGTACTTCACCGGAAACTGCATTACTGCACTTTTAAACTGCACATCAACAATTTAACACACTGACAGGGAATTTGTCATTTAGTATTTTGAGTGTGTTTCTCAAGTAAGTTCACACATAGCAGCCAGAGAGTCACTGTCTATAGGAATAAGTGATATTCATAATAATACTAATACCTATAATAATAATGACTTTATTCATGACACAAATGGAAGGTCCATAGTATATTAAAAACCACAAGTCCCTAAAAAATCATAAAAGCTACAACAGAGAATACTTAAATCACCCAAAAAATAAAAATGTATTAATTAATTGGGCTACAAACTAATCTTTGAAGCATCAGACATGGTATCAGTCCCTATAAAAATATGAAAGATCTATTGGAGTTTAGGCTGTTCAATGATCTCAATATTTCTAGAAATAACAATATAAATACAGTATATATATATATATATATATATATATAT